>NC_091491.1:21286824-21586824 GCF_947461875.1 Haliaeetus albicilla | reverse complement strand
CCCCCTCTGAACTGTATTTTGGGGCTGGTCCTGCCACATGCAGGCATCATCTCTTGATCATGTCCTAGTTTCCCCAGGGAATAGCCATGAGGGAACTGTGATCTCCAGCCAGTCCCTGTTTCAGACTGGGGATATAATACACTACAAAGGAAATCCACAAGTCACTTCAGACAAAAATATAATTTGTTACAGCTGAGGGCTTAAAACATTGTGTTACTCTCTTTTAAAAGAGGAAAAATATTAAGGCAACACCAGTTTCTGCCAATTGTTTCCAAGAAATCTGACAAACTTGTGAGTTGGAAGGGTTAAAGTTGATTCTTCACATTGTGGGTGCAGGGTCTTTCATCTCCAGTCCACCCACAGGCTGAAATCAGTGCAAGTGTAATGGGATACTCAGCAACAGAATTGCAGATATAGGCAGTCCTGTTTGAAAACAGAAGTGTGATCAGGTCACTGTGTGTACATTCATACACACAATTCCTAAACACAGGCAAGAGGACTCTCTTTTTCTCTTCTCTGTACACATTTCACATTCCTAAAGAATAGACTTTCATCTTGCAACCATGAAGTCAAAGCCATCTTAGACTGTAAGAAAAAGAGATTATTGTAGCTCAGGGAACGGCACTTCAGCATGTCACTGAATTCAGTAATTCAATTAAGAGCACTGGCAGTTTAATACACATTCAACTGCACTGTGTTGCATGCAGCTGTGCTCTGCCACACGGTGGCATAAGAAGGGACAAACGTTTGATCCTCAGCTGCACTGATTTTTGTATTCATCATGTGCAGTGTGCTGTGTGCACGTGGGCTGTTGGAGAAAATTCTATCCAAGTTGCTGCATAGCCGTGTCTGGATGCTGACTGATTACACCTGCCACATTTCATTTTTAGACAGGTTCATATTAACCTTCTGTACTACGAAGTGTAGTCCCCTTTCACAATGCCCCAGACTGAATTCCTCAGAAGACACCTCATGTTCCCCCCGTTAAAAAAAAAAAAGGCAGAAAGACATATGCTGTTTAACAAAGCGATGACAGAGGATTTGAATCTTCTCCATGTCTCCTTGCCCTGTTCCTCTACCGCCATTCCTCCATCATCAAGATACTCTCATATGTAACTCAATTTTAAGTAGCAGAAGCTGCACAGTTCTCATAGATCCCTGTCATTTGGCACATGAAATAAAGATGCATGCACAACCTAGGAGATACATGCATGTCCTTTGCACCTGAGAAAAGCAAATAACTGTTACCTATGGGATTATTTAAAAATTCCTACTCTGTCTTCTAAATTTTATTTCATTCAACTCATTCAGATTAAAATACTCCCTTCTTCTTGTTGCTTCTATTTGTGTAACTTCGTATTTGGCTTCACAGTAGGTCCGCTGCAGTTTTTTTGGTTGAGGAGCAGGGAAAATTTTCTGTTTTCACTTTGTCTTCTAGTTCTGATATTTATTCCCATTATCTCTGTACTTTTGTTTTGATAATTGATACTTTACATCATCTGAGCTGACATTCTATCTCTTTACTTTGTATCCCATTTTACTGATATTACTCTCTCACCCATGTGTTTAAGTGCTTAACTAAGATTTTCTGTCACAAATTAAACTACTTTATTTTCTATTCATTATTAAAAAAACCCCAACAACCAAAATGTGCAATACAAAATTGTAGGGTTAAGGCATTTGTTACACAATTTTGTTATTATCTGGTGAAGAATTAGCTCCAGATTTCACTTTTAAAAATATTTCTAGCTCTTGAAAATGTCTGTACAATGTTGTGTTGTGCCTCTGGCAAAGCTTCACGGATTTCAAAGAGCATTTCTGCTAGAGTCTTAGATTTTTTACAACCTATGTATGTGCTTTAATGCCCTTTCCAGGTTCTGAAGGGATTCCAGTACAACTTGTAAACTTTGAGAGACTCTAGTGAACCAGTGGATGCTATGCAGTAATGTCCATAAAGCTGAGCTGGCTAAACCTTACACTTGGGCAGATTGCCTCCTGTGACTTTTATTGCATACCCATGCAGCAAGCAGAGAATCAAAGGTCTTTTAGGAAATTCATATCAGGCCATGGAAAAGATTGTTAGGAGGCGGCAGAGATTAGATGTTTCCTGGTGCAAGCAATATCTCTACTGCCGTCTGGATAGATTTCAGCACTTGTCTCCTTAATGCATGCATGTAGAACAAGCAGATAAAATACAAAACTGAGGCACTTATCTTACAGCACTCCCATTTGTTGCTGCTGTGCTCTGTATAGCCCTTTCTTCTTCTCTCCACACCTGATGACTTCAGTCATCAGTATCTGACCAAAGTAATACCTATGACGTGTCTGATGAAGGATGCAGGTTCCTAGACAGGAGTTACAGTAGGGGAAATCTGTAAGAAAAAAATGAAACAGTTATTCCTTGCTTGTGCTCATCTTATGATGCTTACATAAAACAGCACAATTAATATTTTTTCCATAAGTTGCACCAAATCTCCCACTCAGTGACTTAGATTTTGTGTATTTTTGTCAGTGAGGCCATATTAACTTATTCTGACTGACAAATCAGCCTGCTATTTTACTTTTACCCAAATGTAAATGTTTTCTGTACCATAGGAGTTCTTAAATGTAGCTGTTACTTGACCAGTAAGCTCACTCTGTGATGCAAGAAAGGTAACTTTTCAGTCTCTATTCAACAGTTTTGTATGGAATAGTGAGTGATATTTTATTCATCTAGCAGAGCAACTTGTTACCATCCTTGATTAGTTCTTCAATCATAGCTTTTATAATTCTTAAAACATTTTAGTTCTTTCTCCCTTTCTCTTTCCTTTAGGTATTTATATTCTAAAATATGTATCTGTCCCTTAGAGCAGTAAAACTTCATCTTTGTTGTTTTCTTAGAAACAATTCAGTTCATTCAAATGCTCAGCAGAGACATTTGTAACAAGGTCAAAAACATGACTCGATGAAGTTCTCCAGATGTCAGTGAAATGACAATGCTGCTGTTGTAGGAAGAGAAGTGATCTCTGTTTCTTTAGAAAATATTGCTGGCACATTGAACAAACACCAAAAATATATTTCTGTATGAAGCAAGTTTTATTATTCTTTGAAAACAGGATAACTGCATTTCTAAAAGTGGTCTGTTATCTGCAAGTAAATCTCATTACTACACAAAAAACCCCTCTGTTAAATCTTATGGGGATGTGGTTTATAATAAAATCATGATAGCAAATCTAGTTGTGGTGTCAGTCTCCTCTAACTCAGAACTATTGTAACTTGGAAACAGATAAGGTTAATTTATTTATTAGATAAAATAGTACCAGAGGCCAGTTAGCCTTTGTTTAGTTTTTGACCCATGATGTAATTTTCTTGGTACATTTCAGAGAGAGACGTTAGAAGAAAATAGTTTTGTAATCATGAACTGCTGGATCACAGGTAGCAATCAGCATCAGGTTGCCAGCCTTGTCAGTGGGCATGATTTATTGAAGGCAAATAAACAGCCTTTATCAGAGTAGATGGAAAGAGCAAGTGAATATGGTGACACTAGTAATAATGAAGAGTCAAAAAGAGGGATTTTTTTCTAATATACTACAGAATATCATTAGCATAATGTAGTCTTAAAATGGTTAAAAAAATTGTTTTATTAAAAGTAAAGGGAAAGGCTTTTTTGTGATGTTACAGTCTTCAGTTTACTGCTCAGTGAATTTGAATTGAGAAGAATCTGATCATTTGAGTTTACAGAAAACACATTCTAAACAACATACAAATCTGCACAATGCTCAAGAATCAACAAATTGCCCTGGGTCAATAAATCAAATGAAATGTGAAGAGTAATTTGTTTCACTTCCTGAAAATCAAGCTGGTTTGATACAGTATTTCTAGAAAGATGCAAAACCATTTCCACCAAGGACTTGCATCCCTAGCCTGTCAAGTTTTATATACACCAATTATGGTGATCTTTACTGTGTCAGCCATAAGTCCCAGCAAAGCACAATTGGGTCCTCATGTAAAGCTGGCATAATGATTTCCTTACAAATCTGATATGGCAACAGAGCTGGAAAGCTGGTATTTTTACCAGTGCTTATCAGCAGATATACTGTTTTGGGGATCCATGTAGAGTGGGAAGAAAAGTAATAAGATTTGAAGCTGCACCACATTCTACCAGAGCCAATCATAGAGGAAAACTGCTCAATTCACGTAGTTTTAATCAAATCAGTATCAAAGTAGTTAATTGATTTATTAATGACAATAATTAACGAGCCATCAATGAAGTGTACACTCAGGATCAGTATCAGCAATACAGCATAATAAACCGTAATGCTAGATGCTTACAGATTGTTAATAAACATAGATTTCTCAACACCCTTCTATAACTAATCCAAGCAATTTACAGAAGTGGCAATGCCAGCAGAGCAACTGCTGGTGTTTTCAGACCAAGTTTTGCTGCTGCTCTCTTTCCTTTTCTCTCCTCCTACTGTTAAAAATATCCTTGCTTCTTTTATAGTTCTTTAAAGCTGACTTGTAATTTGTTTCAAAATTGTCTCTGTTACAGTTTAAAGTGGCCAATGATTGTCTTTCTCACTGTTACAAGTTTTGGGGAAAATGACCTGGCAGACAGTTTGGGCTCTTTGTTTCACACAAACTGATCATGCTCACACTCCTGACTTACCAGCCATTTTTCCAAAAAGGAGGCTGTGTGAATTTGCCCCCAGTGTGCTGTCAGAGTAGGTGATACCAGCCCTAGAATCAGATTCAGTTCTACCTTCTGCCTCCAGAATAGAAAAGGCACCTCGGGGAGAGCTAAGTGACTAGATTGGAGCTTTCATTATTTTTTTATTTATCAAGTTCTATGTTTATCAGAAGACTTATTTTTTTCCCCCTAAATACATTTTTACTGGCTTATAATTTATTCTGTCAGAGGCAAAGTGTTAGATTTTTTTTTCTTTGTGATGTGAGCCTTAAAAATTATAGATGATTTAATTTCCTGGATGGATGTTATTGAAGAGTAGCAAAGCTGAAACTCATCACTTGTCTGTAAATGTTCTTGGGGATATGGATGTGAATGATGACTCTGTTGATGAACCATAAAATTCCTCAAAACTTGGAACTGGAGATTTATATTCTTTTCTTGTATGTATTCTCTAATTCACTTTTGCCAGTAAATCTCTATTACTGGACATGTGGTCAAATAGCAACATATCTAAAAGCTTTTCCTTCTAAAGCAGCCTTTTAATTCTTTTCTTGTTTACAAAGGCAATTTAATTTAAACAAGTTCCCAGTGTTATCAAATTATTAGAATTTCTACCAATGTGTGTGTTGCTCATAATGTAGAAAATTAAGTCTTGTTTGGGATCTAATTAAATATTGATTACTGTTGCAATATTTATCCATTATTTATCTATCATCTATCTGAAGTTTCCCTGTGTTTATAATAAGCTCTGCTCTATTATTGTGTATTTTATAACACAGAGGATTTGGGGATTTTCTTTTTCTGCATCAGGTATCATATGTTCCTTGATATCAGAGGAAAACAGGAATTTTCCAGAATAAACACACAAGCCCAAATTTTCAAATGTGTTCGTTTCAGGTGTCCTACTTAAGCATCCAGTAAAGGTCTGATCTCCTAGGAGTACTGAATAGTTAGCCTGTAAGAATCAAGTACTTTTCCAGTGACTGTAGTATGTAATCTTCCCCCCTCCCTCTACCTCATGTATTTAATATTGAGAAATTAAGAAATTAAACACTGGAGAATCTTTTTCCTCTTTCTCCCTCTTTGTCTTTTTTTATTCTTTTCTTCTCAGCAAAATCAAATACTGCCCATATTCAATTTTTAAAGTTGGAAATGAAAATGAAATGGAGAACCAAAATGAAACAGAAATTAAATAGAATTTTCTCTGGCCAATTTTCTTCTGAAGTGACATGTCATTACTTATTATTTCATTTATCAATGTTTTTGCTCTCTAAGCTGCAAGTCTGTGTTCTGACATGTGAATACGGTAAAGGAAAATCATCCTTCCATTACTCTTAAAAAGAATAGGCATTTATGGGTCCAGATTTTCAATATTGTGCACAAACAATTAAAAATGCAAATATGCCTCTGCGGTTGTGGGTAATTTGTAGCTGCAGGTAACGTAACTATGCATAAGGTAAAAATCATGCTCCAGTCACCATACACATATAAGTGGCTTTCTGTACCCAAAATTACACAAAATTTGTGTGTTTTTTTTTTAATTGGCGAATACAAGTTACTTCCTGTGTTACAGCCAGACAGATATATCATATGTTAGTCTCCACTGCTGTCTCCATCTTCTTTATCTAGAGTCCAGATTTTAAGGAAACTTTTACAGGAAAATGTGTCTGCGGTGTTGCTCCAGTTATTCCATGTACACAATCATGTTTATGTTAAACTTGCCAACCATTTTTTTCTACTGTATAAGTAAAACACAACTATGATTTCAGAAAGTATAGACCCAAGTTCTAGTGGTTTGCTCACGAGTAATGATTTTTTTCCTCTGTTCTCCTCTATTTTTTCCTCTGTTTGTCTTTCTTTCTTTTTGTAATTCAAGTACCTGGCTGAAAACTGTTCCAAATGCTTTCTTCTAGCATGATGGTCAAAAGATAACCTTTCAGCATAAAAATCAGATAAACTTTTTATAACTGAATTTACAAGTAGTTTTTATTTTCTACTTTGGTAGTTAGAGGGCCATGCACAGTTCTAAAATCCCCAGGGCAGCAAATTCAAAGGAAGTTAGACATAAAAAGACATAAAAAACCTACAACTGTATTTGCAAGAATTGTTGTCACCTTTTGTTGGCTTCTATCAGCAGGACAGACCAGAGAGCAAGGTGAAAAAATTCATGTGCTGAACAGTGACAGTTAGATGTAGTAAAGTATACAGACATTTCCTGTCATATGTTAGCTGCTATTCAATGCTGGAAGCACCTGAAATCTGCAGATAGTTCCTTCTACACAGTGTTTTTTTAATAAAGCAGAGCGTGATAATATATGAAACTCCAAAAATTACTGTTTCAAATAAAAGTCTGTTATAGGAGCTATATAAAGAATAAGAGGAAGATTAAAAACATAAAATGAAAAAAAAAACCCCACCTTGGTATGCACATTTCAAGATAAATTAAAAGGTTTGTGAGATATCATAGAAAAGTGCCTGTAGAACATAATCAGAGTGACATCTGCTCCAGCGAGGGGAGTAGTACTGGGGTCATGGAGCTTGCAGGTAGAATATCCTAATTGCTAGAAACCAGTCATTGCTCTCTGATGAAGGCAAACACATCCTTGATGTGTCATTGGTGTCCTGACTGACTCTGAAACACACTGAAGCTTGGGAAACACTTCTCTGCTAGGACTATGTATCTGTTAGGCCTATGTGAGTAATATTGCGAAGGGCCTGGGTCATGACCTGGGCCTGAAGAATGTGGTCAAAACTGGGGAAAGCTCTAATGGCAGTAGAGCTTCTACTTGTCAAAGAAGAAATTTGGTGAAAAAGACCTGAAGAGAACCAGAGAGTCTTAGAAGGGAAGGTGATCTGCAAGTCTAACATAGGTGACAGTGGAGCACTGTCTATATAATGTCTGCCCCAAGATACTTGTGAAAAGTCATCAGTGTGGTAGAAGACTCTAACAGCCTATCTGGTTTTGTGGCTTTTAAACAAGGTGCTGATTAGAAGACAGATTCGAATATTCCTTTGTCATAAAAACCTCTTTTCACTTGTGGGGGTGAAAGCAACTCATGTTTCGTCTGGATATATGGGAAACCTGTGATGATATACTAGGTACATGCAAAATAAAAGTTTACTATGAATGTTAGGAACATTCATGGTTTTGTAATTTGCCAAATTGCTATGAAGAGTGCAGAAGTTACAACAACTGTTGTTCTGTTACAACAAAAATATATTCCTAGTATATATTCCTCATAGCTAAGGTAAAAATAAGTTCTGAAGCATGTCTTGTTTTTTTGCCAACTTTGACTGTATACTGAGTGTGATAGACTTCAGTCGGGAAAAATTCCTAGTATCTGTCTGCTTCTGTGCATGGAATCTGTGACATGAGAACACTGAACTGAACCGAGAATCAAAAGAGGAGTTTAATGAATGATCACATACACTAAGGTTGCCTCATAGCAAAGAAGGTAGCTATTGAAATTGTACATTTGTGTCAGACTGTTTAGTGCTTTTAAGTACCTTTATTGTTAAGCACTTGTGTAAAATTTGTGTGTTAAAAGTAAACAATTGAGAAGTGCACTTATTTTGCTTATAGTAGGGCTTATGCCATTTACTGTTACACTAGGATGTGTTGAAACATCCTAGGTGACTTCGGCTCTTACTGTGCAAGCTACTATGCAGGAATGTAATAGCAATGATACATGGTTCATCACCATTTCGATGACACAATATAAATGAGTCTGCAGTCCAGCAGTTTGAACTGTCAAATCTTTGCATCATAGAGCAGGTTAGTGATAGTGTAGTGTACAGATCTTGGCTGCTGGTTCTGTTTCCACCTCTTTAGATCAACAGCATCATCATCACTGGTTGGTTCTGTGTTGATGGCTGGCTGGCTGGCTGGCTTTCTGATAGTACAGTTGAAGTACAGCTGAAGTATAATTCTTACTAACTTGCTAAATAGTAGCAACTAGCTTAAATCCTGATAGTGGTAGATGAGCACTGGTATATATGATTCCTAAACAGAGCATTTGAAAGATATAGGACTTAAACCTGACCTCAACTCTATGTGTAGAGTCCTCCAGTGATGTAAGACACAGTTATCAATTATGAATTGTAGAAGAATAAAAAAAAAAAAAAAAATATTTTTCCAAGGAAAAATCACAGGACCTGTGTCTGACTTTTTGTCCTTGCACAGTGGTGCACATGGAAGAAGTTACTGTCTGTTACTGCTGGAAATAAAAATGGAGGCAGAAGTACAGGTCCTAACACACCAATTATTGAAGTAAAACCTTAAAAGAAAAGAATCAGAGCTATTGATGATCCCTTTTCCTGAATATAAAAGAGTTTCTGTAAAATGACTGATTTTGCCTTTCATTTAAATTACTGTTTATCAGTGTCTGACAGCACCATTTTCATTATCAAATTCCAGCAGACTGTAGTGTTGGCTCATCAGCATGTCTCTTGGGTGTTTCTTGGCCATATGATCAAACATGGCATATTTCCCAACTTAGCTCCTTTGACATCAAATGAGGTATCATTCTTTGGACTTGTATTTTAGGTTGCAAGTCAAGGAAAGAAAGGTTTCAGCAGATGCAAAGCAGCATATGTACCTTAACTTTGACTCAAGGATAAGGTATTGACTTGGAACCAACAAAAAACTAGGCAGTGCTCTCTCTCTGCTTATTGCTCTGTTTTGTGTGCAGTTTCTGAACAGAATACCTCTCAGCTGAGGGGAAATTCTGGAATGGAAAGTTTAGAAAAAATCTGGGACTTAGCTCACTATCTATGCAGATCCTACTGAAAATCTACATTATGGTTATTTTACTCATCATAAATTCTCTTCCCATTACATTTGCTTTCTAAGGCTTTATACAGACTTCATTGTTGTCCTGATTCTGTAAAGTGCATACACCGTCAAAGCACTGGAGTAGCGCCACATAGAAGAAAAATGTCACAAAGAAGAAAAATGTCACAAAAAATGACCTATTTTTGCTTTGTATCCACACACATTCCAGTTTACAACCCAAATGGGATCAGGAAGTGGAAATGAAAGAAAAAGCTGACTGTTAAACTAAATGTTATATAACAGTTTTCAATCTAGCAAAGTTGTTGAAAATGCTTCTCCTTTCATTTTGGCAGAATTTATGTGTTGATGTGATTATGGTATGTTCTTATCCATGCTATTGGGAAAATTTTGTAGTTCAAGCCTTGCTAGATGTTGTAGAAATGTGGGTTGAAGTAACTGAGTCTTTTATTTCTGTATAGTGACTTAGTCTAAGCAGAACACATTTCCTTGTCCTATCATAAGAGTAATGCCTAATAAGCTAAGCAGAGTATTATAATGATAAACGTCCTCATAGAGTTTTCATTCTGTGCATAGTACAGGTCGTATAGGATCCTCTAAATAATATTGGCTTGACATAGTAGACTGTCAACAGCTTAACTTCAAATATAGGAAAAAAAACAAAAACAAAAGGGAAGGAAAGAAGAGACCTAGTTCTTTCTACTGAGATTAGATATAATTTGTCTTAAAAGATCTTTCCATCAATCATATCCTATTCATTTTTTGCAGTGAAGAAGTGCATATTTTATTCATGGTTTACAGTTGCTTGTTTTCTAAGAGGTAATCAGTTCATAGCACTTCGTTGTAGTGGATGACTTGTACATTTTTGGAAGAAAAAAAATCTATCAAGATTGCTCTTTGGCTTTAATTAAAAAATAGCATCCAGAATATTACATGTTTCTCACTTCATAAGGGAAGTGTCACACAGCACAAATTATTTCAAAATTTTCTTGCATTTTCTACAAGCAATTACTGTTTGAAAATGTTGTTTTGCAAACTATTCTGGAAAGGAGAAAAGAAGGAAACTACTTTACTTCTTAGTAACTTCCTTATATTATCCTATAATCCACCAAACAAAATGTTAAGGCTGCTTCTCTACTTAGCCTGTTACTGTCAGAATTTTGTTCAGACAGAAATGAATACAAGCTATACAGTTGAAGGAATATAATTCATTTGTTGATCTATCTACATGGTGACTCTAAAGGAGTCACAGGTCCATACATATTGCCCTCAATGGTACTTTTTTATTTAAATCTCTAAATTAGCTGGAAGATCTGAAGCTGGAAATGGTCTGCAGTGTCTACTTTGAAGAGTGCTATGTATTTTGCTTGCCTGAATGAACATAGGAAATATGCTGTTTGCATGAAAAGGACTGATCATAAGCTACTTTCAGAGGCGTCTCTGTGAATGACTTAGATAACTCAGTTACACACAGAACATTGCCTATGGAATTTGAAGGTGAAGACAGTGAAACAGTGGTACTGTAACTGAATAGATGGGTACCTAGATGATGGGATAAATTTGGGTTAGAAGTTCTTTTCCACCTCTGTTGTTGTATTCAGGTCTTTGTGCATGCCTCGTACATATACATGGCTTCTCTGCTTACTCCTGTGGAAATATATATGTGAGGAGATGTACAAGATGTGCTTCCTATGATCCTATGTTGTTCTTGTTTAAGAGGAGGAAAGTCTGTATTCTTATCCCACCTCTGATGTCCTGTTGTGAGCTTCTGTCCCTCAGGTTCTCAGTCTGTAAAATGAAAATGGTTTCGTGGACCCTCAATCTTGACACGTAGTCAAAAATTTACTAAAAAAGCCCTGAAAGTTTGGCTTGGTTGCCATCTACTATCTCCAGTCTTAATTCCACTCGGTAGTAGAAGGCAACCCTCAGAGATATGAAGGAGGTTTTTTATAATTTTTCTCCAGGTATTGGGATGGTGGTCTCTTATTCAAACAAAACCAATATATATACACCAATCTCATTAACTGTGACAAGTATTATAAATTGTAAATTACAGAAGACACCTGCAGATATGTTCAAAATATAACCCTATGTCAACTTTTTGTTGTTAAAAGAACTTGCAACAAATCCTGCATTGTGTGAGAAACTGCCTGAATCTAAACCAAAGAAAATACTTGCTCATACCCTTGGGAATGAAAACTACCAGATTTTATGTAGCTCCAAGTCAAATACAACATACAGCAGATGCTCAGGCTCAAAAACATCAGTTAGTTTCAGTACTGGTGTAATACAGTATTCATCCTTCAGTGCTGGCTTATTAATGAATAATGGGTATTTTATTTTTTATTTAGTTAAACAATTTTGTGTCTGCAGCATAATGTTCTGCTATTGGTTCAGGTTGTGAGAAGCGACTCATACTACACAAAGTTAAATAATAATCCAAATTACCAAGGTCTTTTGGCATCTGCAAGAGTGAATGGGAAAGCTAATGAGGGGAAAGCTTCTGAGGTATGTCTGCTTACAGTCACTGGGGTTAGCAGCAATTTTGGTATCACATAAGTGGACTCAACAATTTCTCATCTAGAATCCAAAATTCAAATACAGTTGCAGAGGTAATGTGTCCATCTATTTTCTCTTTGGCAGTGAAGAAAATGGTACCAATCATCTTCTGTCCATCTCTTGTTAAGCTTACACATGCACTCTTTGCCTGCATGCCTTAAAGCCAAAAGTAGCATATTAAAATGGATTTAGAAGTAAGTTTTGTCTCCTTTTCTCATTGAGCTGTCCATAAAAATGTTAGTGAGGCTGTGTGCACTGTTATTAAATCACTTATATATTGGTCTAACCTATGAATTTAGGATAATGAAGCAAGATTGCTTTTTCAGAAACTCCTTAAACTTTACTGAGTTGTATTATAAATGCAATACTTCTAAGTCTTTTACTGTGGAAGTAGAGATGAGCTGTTTGTTCCTCTGCTGTTTAACAGCTTCTTTATTTCAATGTATCTGCTTTTGCAACTGAGAAAGGAAGCTACATGTAATGCTTCTATGGGCTTCTGAAAATCTGCAGTTTGCAGAAGATATGACTACAAAGTGAAATGAAGGCATGACTGGATAATGAAACTTGGCCAGAATGGGTAGCAATATCAGTATAGATGTAAGGACATGGATTATTCTAGTGTGTGTTAGCAATTATGTCGAAAGCCCTGTGCTATACAGTTTGTGGTTGCCAATACATTCTAACTTTCTGTTGCTACGTCTTCATTGTTATCATCATGCATACAGACACGTACAGCATAAGTAGGCATGTGTTACAATCCATCTTCAGTTTGCTGTGTAGACATGCTTCCAACTGAAAATTTAGGACCCCTAAATTTAGAGCCGCTTTGTGAGTGCAGAACACCTCAAATTTTGCCCTACAATCCTCTGGGCTTTAGTTCTGTAAAACAGGATTAATCACAACATTTTTTTAACCTAGATTTTGTATTTGGTCTTTATGGCACAGACTGTCTTTAATAGGGTTCCAGTGTCAGTGAAAATGTTGAGATGACACTTGGTTAGGTGTAATGAATAACAATAAAACACACAATGCAAATATGTCTTAAAAATTTCTAAGTTTCTTTTCACTTCAGCATGGGGAAGGCATTTTCTCCCATGTTTCATTATCTTTTAGGGTTTTTTTGCTATTTTTATGGCTTGTTGGCAGGTGAAATGCTGTTTGTTTGGGCAGACAAGGTTTTCATGTCTATAAATAAGGGATGTTATAGCCTCATCAAAAAGATTTTTTCTGTTACTATTTTGTTCACACTATTAGTCTAGTATATCCCAAGCATCTTTGATTTTTTTTTTTTTCCTTCAGAGGAAAACACAAATCAAATCTACATATAGTAAGTCAGAGCAAATTGACTGGAAACCATCAGTTGCTGTTGTAGTTAAAAGTAATACTATGTTTTTATAGCAGTAAAAGGTAAAAACTGTGCATAGTAACTGAAAAGCATATCCCATAAAGAGCTGCATGAAGTTATTCTTGCAAATGGCATTCAAAAAATGAGCCTGCTCTCTTTCTTCAAATATACGACTGATTTTCAAAACTCGTTTTTTGTTAAAATGACAACAAATAGCTAATGCCATGACATACTTTTTAATAAGTGAATTGTTTTCATAATAAGCTTGAAATTAATTTTGTAGGACATTATTATTGGTTTTGGTCTGATGCAAACAGGGTTATTCTAGCTGTATGTTTCTGTTATATGGAGCAGAAGGTAACTCTATAACAAACATCTTGTGTTCTAATGGAATTGAACAAATATATACAAGAAACATTCATTTTTTTATTATTGCTTTTTTCAGCAGCAGTTGTCATATGCAGACATAACTTTTATTTGCTTTTCTCTCTGACAGTTTCAGCTCCCTGTCTCCGAGGAAATAAGATCTCAGTAAAACATTGTCTTTGCTTTTTGGAATCTCGAGTCTGGAGAAAAAAGGAAATGCGGTATTGCTTCTGCTGGCTTTGCCAGCCAAATCTATTTCTTTCATAATTTTTTTTTCTGATTCCTTAAAGATCTCTGTTGGCCAGCTGTTCCTTTGGCTTTCTGGCATGGAACATGCACAAAACACAGCATTGCTGTATAGAGGGCCCTTCTCCATGTCTGTTCCCTCACAGTGAAAAAGGATGAAATGTTCAGAGAGCAGACAGCATGCAGCTTGTTCCAGAAGCTCTGTTCCCTTTCAGCGAGGAGCACGAGCTTTCTCATTCCAAGGACAGACGAGCAGTTAAGCCAGCCAAAGATGGCTGTAACTTACCCTGTTAGACACAGTACTCCTGAATTTCCCTTTGATACATGATCATTTCAGCTTTGCCCCATTTCCTGTCTCCTTTTCTGTTATATTTCACCTTACAGCTGTTGCTATTAGACGCTTTCTGCCTACGTAAGTTCCCATCTTCTTTCTTCAGATCACAACGATCAAAACCTCTGGCATTATTAAGAACCATATTGTGGGTCTCTTCAGTACTCTGACAAGGCATGCCTGTGTAGTCAGATGCATGAGATGACCTTCTAGCTCTGCCTGTGCCCTAAATTAGAACGATATGAGCCAGGTCATTGCTCAAAGGAGCATGTAAGTTCACTAACAGGCATCCCTCTTGCTTACTCAGGAGTCCAATTAATGAGACTCACAGCTAATAATTCTAATAACTTTGGAACAGGCTTGTGTCCCTGGCTGGAGCACATCCCTTTCCCAGTCCCCAAGCAGACAGAAGTGTAAGTTTTACTGCTGCTCTGTAGATGAGGACTTTTCTGTTTCTATTCTTATCTGGTCCACATACTCTGGTCTTGTTCTGCATAAGGTTTATAGTTTTCTGCTCTTGGAGATAGGCAATATCAACACTCTTGTGTTTTAAGATGGATCTTGTCAGCCATGCATTGCAACACAGCTTTTGCTAAACTTCCTAGTGTTCATGCAGTGAGAAATACTGATTATACTTAATTTGTATTATTTTATGTTGTTTAATTTTTGTTCTTGAGCGTATACAAAAATAAAGAGCATGATGCCTGGAGATGGAATTACTAGTGAGCTAACTTGCTTTGACACCTTTTTTAAAATACAGTTATGTAGAACTAATTGTACAGGGGTTTCTCATTCGCCAGTAGAAAACAGGTTTGTCTTCATGCATGACAGCTGACAGCATGATGCAAAATGTCATGAGTACTTAGTTAACCACTGGTGTCAACCCTTGCTAAAATTTTCCTGTGAGGTCATTGGTCATAAAAAGCAGCCACGCAAGAAAACACATAAGCATATTGTGACTAAGCTTTAGGGAATGATGTGCTAAAGTAATCTGTAAAGTATACATAGCCTCTTCTACTATGCATAAGGGATGCCTTTCAGTAACCTCGATTCCCCTGAATCTGTTTGCTTCATGATTTTGTTAAACACTTTTAGTCTTATGGGCTTAGAGTTCTGCTCTTCTCCTTTACCATGGACTTGTTACAAGCAATCTCTACACTAAAGCTGTTTTTTCTCTTGTTTTTTTTGTTTTGTTTTGGTTTGGTTTGGGTTTTTTTTGAGAACGCATATGGCACTTTTACTCTTGCTTGCTTGGATGAATGCATTTCTAGGATTTCTAGGGCAAATCTGTGAGTGTGCAAGTTTAAATTTTGGGTTCTGTGATCATTCATACCAGTGACACTTCATTCTGTTCAACTTCAGGGAAATCCTATTTTGAATACAAAAGCAGGGTGAGAAAAGACTAGAAGAGAACTCATTTAAAAGCTGAGATGAATGTTTGTAGTGAAGTCCATACCCACTTGCAAATGTACAGCACCAGCTTTAGGTAGTAGAATTTTACACTTTTGCATTGATAAAAGGATAACTGGCAATTCTATTTCTAATAAATAAATTTTAAATACTGCGTTCCACTTGCCAGTTGTGAATTTACAGTTGTATATGTCCACCTGTTGCTTTTTTTTTCTGGCACCAGAGAAAATTGGAATAGAAAGATTCCAGGAAACTAAATATGGGCCAGATCTTTGAACTCAGACCTTTTCCACTGCTGCAGTACCTTAAAGGGAAGACAAAAATAGCTGTATGTCCTTTTTATATTGTCCTCCATCTTCCACTTTTCTAGTCCTTGCAAAGTAGTTTGAAGCCTTAGATGCTGCTACTGTCTCTATAGAGATGTTCTCCTAGTGAGGGTTCTCTTCCAGGGTTAAGTAATGCCCTTGGATCCTTTCAGCCAAGAGAAACTCCCAAGTGCTTCCTAAAACTGGCCACCTGAAAGGCTGTCATACAGGACAGAAATGAAGCAAAGGAGGTGTTTTTTGTTTGACTCTATTCACTTTAGAGGTTACAGTGGTAAAACAGTTTGTCAGGAATGGTTTGTTATAGTGACAGCACTACAGAACAATCCTGATACTACCTATACACTAGAACAAAGGGGTGCAGTGGAAAAGATTTTCAGTACAAACAGCTTAAATCCTAAATTAATTTCTAAAATAAAATATAATAAATAGCCCATCTTAGTGCCTAATACATTAATATTGCTAGTAACGGTAATCCTAATAATTATGCTATTACAAAATTAGATTCCCAAATTCCTGATTTTAAGATAGTTAAATAGCTGAAAGTCAAGGAGGTACAAAATTGCTAGGCAGTTTTCTTTCAGCCAGGTTGAAATTAAGCAGGTTACTTTGAGAACTAGTTGAAACTATAAGTTTAATTAATTGATGGTTCAGGGCACAAGAGTTCTGATAAATCAGACTCTTTGAGGAAAAGAAAAATAGCCAATAATAAAATGAATTTTTCTTTTCCCAAGAAAATTAATCAAGTACTGGTTGCTTTTAATAGGTTTTGCCCCTGCTGCCTTGTCCACCCTTACCTGATTTGCTAGTTACTACATGTCATCAAGAGATGATCAAGCCTCCTTGTAAAAGGAGTCCCTGCAGAGACTGCCTGACTGCCTTAGGCTGGAAGTTTTCAAAACCAGTTAGGGAGAGTGAAGCAAAATAAAAAGAATGGAGCTCAGGAGAAATGAATGAGTACAAAAGGAACATGGATTTTTAAGCAGTTCAAGTACTAAGATGTGGCTATGTCGCGGATGGAGTGATGCACTTCACTTGTAAGAGAGAAGTAGCAATATGTTTATCGATATAAACCAGTGATTTAACAAAGTTTGATAGTAAATGCAACAGTGGTTTAGCAAGATTCGATGGCAAGGTACACTTGATATTTACTGCATAGAGGACAGAGTCAGACAGAACTATCAGGGAGAACCTCCCATTGAGTCATGAGGTTCAGAAAGGACCCCCTTGCATTCTAAACTCCTCAGAGAGGAGTTTAGGTGCAACTGGATCCAGACCTAGTCCCAGACTTGGTCAATGGTTTATGTCTAAAGGATTATATGTTCACAATCAATCCTTGGTATCACTTAGCTATGATTTCAAAGTTTCAGCACGCTTAGTCCCAATTCATTTACCAAGTATCTGACATGATAAGGATTCTCTCAGCCTTGAGGAGTAACCTTGAGAGGCAACCCTACTCAAGGGGAGATCCTGGCGTGCAGCCTAGTGCTGTGCAGGAGAGCTCAGTGGGCCCTGGGCTGTCCACTATTTATGGAGTAAGATAATTGACTTATAGTCATATTTACATACCGACTACAGGTGACAGTTTCTTCCAAATTTGACTTGAGTCGGACATTGACCAGCACTGTGGTTAGGTGAGCGGATTGTTCAAATTAGCCTTTGGCTATTGTATTGTTATGTCTCCCCTCAATCCACTTTGGGACGGATGCATCCATCGTGAACAGACACATCCATTACGATTGCTACTGGTGGTTATCACTTGATCAGGGTTATGGGAAAAAAAGGTCTGGTCAGGGAGGGGTTGGGGACCAAACTGCCACAGGCTGTAGTTGTAATATTTTATTAGCCTTCTTGCTTTGTAGTGAATTTTCTTTCTTCATCCTCTTCAAAGATATTAGTCTATGTTCATTAAAGTCAATGGACAAGTTGACATGCTTTTATGGGCCAAATTTGTACAGTTATTTTGACATATCCCTTTCGGAATTAGGCTCCTAGATGCCTAATGATCAGAATTAGTCTCACTAGGTGATAATCTACATCCCTAAGCAGTTTTAGAAGTTACCACATAATTGTTTTCATTAGGTCTGTGATTGGGTCTTAATTATCCAGGCTAAGGGGAAGAAAAGTTTGGATGATTTGAATAAAGCACACAACATATGTAATTTAGACAGTAGGAAAATACAGTGAGAGTGTAAAGGAGAAAAGAAAAATCCATAACAGTAATGCAAACATCCTTGAGATTCTGAATTCCCAAGGTGTCCTCATTCATGAGTTCAACTGTGGTGTTTAGTTGGATGATATATATGGAGACTCTTGAAACATCAAAAAAATTTCATTTCTAAAATCATTCAAGTTTGTTTAACTACAATAGTGAAGAACTGGTTTAAAATTAACTATAGAAATCCACCACCCACTGTGGGTGCCAGATAGGCTTCAGTCTGCAGCAGAAATCTGTGGGCAAAGCAGTGGGTGGGGAACAAAGGAAGGCTGAATTCTCTTTGAGTTCCATGTTCGGGTTGATGATTACAGCTAACTTCTTTCCTCCCTGAGCTAAATTCTTAATGCTATTATTAAAGTTAATGAGAAATGAGTAGTCAAACAAGTGCTCACATAAGATCATAAAGAATTGTCATGTGTGGTCAACACATAGTCCAGTTATGTGTGTATTCTGTCTCAGACATTAGACAACACCATAGGCCTAGGTAAGAATATAGGAAATGCAAATGTATGGTTTCATCTGAATAATCTTCCAGCCTGCAGAAATTTGCAAACCTAAAAATTCTTGAACTGAAACCAATATCTTTCTACTTAATGGCTCTTGATGGATTTTTTTTCCATTTAGGATTTGTTCAATTTCTTTTTGAACCCTGAGCTTTCCTATGTCTTTGGAAATCTAATGCATGGCACCACTGGCACGAGCTTTTCCTCTGGTGGTAGCAAAAAGAAACATAATGCTGCAGCCATCGCAGGAGTGATGAGGGAAAATAGGAAGGGGCTTCAACATCTGTCTCACATAGGGCATTTATGTTCCGTGACCTCATAGCAGCACTATGCTTGCCATGGATTTCTCCTGCCTACAGTTTTCTGTTACTTGGTTGCAGTCTGCATGGCCCTCTATCCCACAGTATAGTCAAAGACAGGTCAGGATATAATCTCCAGCAGGCTGATCTTTGTGATAGCTACTGAAAAGTAGCTATAGAAATGCTACACTCGATCACCTCCGAGACCAATGAAATTAAAACATTATTGAAAATTCCTGTAAGGGAAGCTTAAACTTTTTGCATTAAATTAAATTCCTTGGTCAAAGAAGTGGAAGATTCAAAGCAGACATTGTATCAGTGGCTAGAGAAGATAATTATCCTTGAGGTAGTGAGAGAAAAATCATAGCAATTGAAAATTCTTACCCAAGAGAGCAAAACTTTTTCTATTATAAAATATTTTAGTAGAGCCTTAGAGATTAGAAAAATCGAGTTCAAATACAGAATAAAGATGCTCCTCTGCACTGTTTTATTGAAACTTTATACTGTATGATACTGTGATACACTAACTCTTCATTTTTTAAGTTTTTTAAAAAATCTTGCATTAAACCAAATGACAAGAGTTGCAAACAGTGTTTTTCCTATGCTCTTCCTCCTGGGTTAAGAAACAGTACGTAGTTTTGGTTAGGTGTTTTTTGGGGGGTGGGAGGAGGGTATGGGGAAGGGGAGAGTCATGTATGCTGTTCTGTGTCTTTTATTGGTAGAGCCAAGTAAACATAAGGTGTGCAGTTTTAGTAGTCTATGGGGGAAGTGATGACATTGAGGTATGGTTTGGATATACTGGTCTGAATTCTCTGCCCTTTTGTACCAATTTTGTATTGGCACCTAAAGAGTGGTGCTCTCACATTCTTGGTGTCCCTTCAGGTAAATGTGCTTGAACCCCTATTAACCTCCCATTACTGAGGAAGAACTGCCGATGACATCTTCATGTCAAGTAGTGTCATTTGAATTGAAAGGCTATTCCTGATCAAGCCAGTTTGTCAATTGGTTCCAGTTGTTCCATACTGCGTTTCCATTATTGATCCATCTGTTGACAGAATGATTGCCAACTCTCCATGAGAACACCTGTTTAGGGGTGTTCTGGCATTTTGTTTATTTGTTTACTCCTCCTCACAATCTGAAACACATATTTATCTCAGCATTAGGATCTGAACAGGCAATTCAATTACCATGGATTAAAAAGTTATCATCTGTCAGCTAAGGTGTATTAACATGACCATGTGCATGTTTTTACCAGTAAGCGTTCTGATTATTTTACTCTGCAGAAGATGAGTGGCAACTTGATGGTTGTTCTGTCACTTTGGATTGTGTGGCTTAACCCCAACAAAGGACTTTTACAGCTGAGTATGAATCACCAAATTTATGAAGGCTTTAGAACCCTAAAGAAAGCAAGAGGAATTAGGTATGTTAGGAATTAATATTTGCAGGTTTGTCTAGATCTTCACCAACAAGCTGTATTATTGACCTGTAGCTTCATGCCTCTATGTCTGTCCTGGCATGCCTCTATACCAGGACTTACAAGGAAATAACACAGCTGGCATCTGGGCTTCCTGGATAATTTGTTTAGATCCAGAACTTTAGAATCCTTTTGGGCAAGTCCTGTCCTTTTATGGACCCATGCCAAGGTTCAAGGATCTGCTGTGAGAGTGTCTGCCATGTGAATTAAACAATGTGGATTAGCTGCAGTTTCTTCAGGTAACTACTGACCAATCTGAATGTTTGGTTGTCATGAGAAAATGGAAAAAAAAAATTATTTAATTTTCAGACCAGAGGCAAGTAGGAAGAAAAAATAGTTATCTTGGTACTTAGTAATAAAGTGGAGGTGTCTGCAAGATGCGATTTTCCCTCTCAAAATAAGTAGTTCCAAGCAATGCACAATAAATATGAGTGTGAGCTGTGAAAGTGATGAGAGCACTGTTGAATTAATAAGGATACTCTTTGCCTGTAAATTTGTTTCTCTCATGATTTAATTCTTTCACTTATAAATCACAGGATGTTTCTTACATATTCTCTTACTTCAAGCAGAAGAGGCTTATCAAATACCATACATAACACATCTATGATCTGCTTGTGGTCTTTCCTGCATCTGAGGCTTAACATAAGAAATGTCAATAGAAAAAAATCCTTTACGTTAGACTTAGGACTAGAAATATAACAAGCTTTCAGTAACAATGTATGATCAGACTTATGCAAACATGATGAAAAGATCTCAGTGGAATTTTGCTCAAAAATGTTTCCCTTATGGGAGCATCCTGTGGAACCAATTAAGAATAAACCCAAAAGGATTCTATTGAATTCGTTCCAAACAGCTACTGTATGTAATAAAGAGCAATTGCTCTTTTTTGTAGATTATTTTTTTAATCATCCTTCAGAAGATCATGAATAATTATATCTCTGCTAGCAAATCCCAGAGGCTGGTTTTAAAAATCTGTGCAAAAATTTCCCAGAAGAATTAATTTCTGTAGGTTTGTTCAATATGACCACATTCTTTAGGACAGTTACTCATTTCTTTTGTGATACATTTGAGAAATGAGCATTTTCACATAGGCTAGCCAAACCTTGCTGTAGAAGAGCCACATACTTTCAAAATTTTGGTTCCTTCAAAAATGCCCTTCATGTTTATACTTGCAAAATCCCCTCTACTATACTGTACACTAAAAATTGCCTGGGTAATAGCTAAGATGGCGATGGGCTACAATTTTTCTTAAATTGCTAAGAATTTCTGGTATATCCCAAAAATTGTTTGCACTGATCCCACTTAGTTGTCTGATATCACTCTTGTGTTCTCTGTCTGCTCTCTTATCAGAATTTCGCTTAGTACAATTCAGATCTGTGCACAAGTAACGGAGATCTGTTAATTAGCCCTGTGATGGAACTTTAGTGTAGGCAAGCTGATTTGTTCATGCTAGTTCGAGTAGCTTACCACAGCACTGTGTTGTGCCATGTAAACGTAGCCAGAGAGTCCTGGATTGACTTCCACGAGCCATCACATGTGGGCAGCAAAACTGTTTTGACTGGCACAGAGGAACTTGAACGGTATTTAATGGCAGCAACTCACTCTAAAATAGTTTCAGTGGGTAGAGTGGAGCCCAGGGCCAGCAGGATGAATAAATGTGTTTTAAAGAATATTTTGGTTTTAAACTATACAGAAAGATGTCCCTGCGCTATGTCTAACCATTTCAAATTCTATGTACTTTATGATACAAAAGTTTTATAGGGCAAAAGGATAAGAAGTTTTTCTGATGGTCAGTAGTTCTTATTTGGAAATTCAGTAGTTGGAAGAAAATGTTTAAGTAGTGGTAGCTCCTTGTGGAGGAGAAAGGGGGCTTTCCTGAGGCAGTCTATCCTGAAGGGTTAGTTTCTTTCCTACCATCATTTCCTACATGTTTTTCCCAACTGGTTCTATTTCTTTCCATTCTATAGACCTTTTAATATTTGCAGCTTATTACTTCTCTTTTCTGACTGTTAAGGATAATTTCCATGTTTCTTGTGAAACCCGTTCTTGAGACAATCTGATGTGGAGAAAATACACCATTAGGGGACTTCTGTCAAGCTTTGCTACAGAGTAACTGGGACCTTGAGCGCCCTATATAATCACATTCTGTTTCAGATTACTTATTTGGAAAGCTTAGGTAACTGTGGAGTTAACACTGGAGGTACTAGAAAGGACAAGCTGAATGGAGACCTAGTAGAATGAGGGACTTCTGGAATGAGTAACATACTATCATTACAAGACTCAAACAACTGAGACTTGAAATATTCCTGGACTACTTGCCTCACTGCTGTACAATAGGCAAGATAGGCTATGTCTTCTTAAAGTATTTATGTAGCCAAGGAGCATGACTGGAGATATAGGTGACATTTGTCTAACAAGAAATGAAGAATTCAAGCAGGTGTGATCACAACAAACGTATGATAGAAGGAAGACAAAATTAGTCTCAGATGCTAGGATTTGGTACACAATAACAAAGCTATTTGAAAGCCATGTACCCACAGAGTACATCAGAAGATACTGGTCTTTGAGCCATTAAGGGTCAAGAATCCCTCTACAAAAACAATAAAGTAGGAAAGCTTTGAGTTAAGTATTCCATTAAAGTACAACATAAACCTTTCCTTGGCTTGCAAAAAAAGAAAGTTAGATGTAACTCAAAAAAGACTCATTGTTTTTCTCACATTTGTGAAAGCTGAGTAACTGGAAGCAGACTTGGCATTTGAATAGCCTCTTCATGTAACTCCTTAAAAGTCAATCACAACTACTGTAAACTAGAGTTGCACAAAATGAATGCACTTAAACAAGTGTCTGGTGCCTGCCAACACTAATCAGGCAACATCGATCAGAACCTTACACTGCACAGCACTAATTACCATACTTATGCACCGAGTCCACGTGTCACTTGCCTCACAGACCCTGCCTCATATCCTCCTTTTATCCAGCTTCTCCCTCTCCCTCCATTCCCTCAGTATCCTACCTTCTTAATACCAGGACCTCCGTCTTTCTGTGAACTGCTACCTTTTCATACTAGTGCTTCTTTCTTTGTATGCTTTTATGGGCCCTAACCATGGTGATACTGATGGATAGTGTTCCACTTATCCCACTGGACATGTGAGCTCAGAAATAAATTACTTCAAGGTAACTAGCTATTCTGCAATAACTTCCAAAGAGTGGCAGCTTGTTAGTGTAGTGCTTGTACTCTTAGAGAGACATAAATCTAACCCCATTTTGAACATGCTTTGGAATAAGGGGAGATATATGAAGCCAAAACCAAGGCTCACTTTTTAGGGGTCTTCCTGTGAACCTTATCCCTGACATGAGCACACACTACTGCTTTCAGTTACAGCTAAACTTCCTCTCTATTGTAGAAAAGCAATCACTGTTGAGGACCTGATGAAACAGAGCTGCCTCCCCATCTGTAACTCGTGTGTCAATTTTTAGCCTTTGCTATGAGCATATATGTTAGAAAATACATAAGACATTGTATTGTCCATGAAAGACCAGGCCAGGCCAATGTACAGTCTGCTCGCTGCCCCATGGCTGTGCATCCACATAGCCAGAGAATGATGCAGCACAGCTGCTTGCAGTGGGTGTGCCTGTTGTGCAGTACACAGCACAAATCTCTTCTAGGATGTCTGCTTGACATCAAACATCTTAATATGACTGCAGGAGGGTGTGGCATATTGGGCGGCATGAAGGTGGTTAAAGCAGTCCCATTCAAATGAAGATACC
Organism: Haliaeetus albicilla; assembly: GCF_947461875.1. Taxonomy (NCBI): domain Eukaryota; kingdom Metazoa; phylum Chordata; class Aves; order Accipitriformes; family Accipitridae; genus Haliaeetus; species Haliaeetus albicilla. Next base: position 21,562,521 of record NC_091491.1, on the reverse strand, counting down.
TCAGTTGCACCTGGGAAGTGCAAGGCAAGTTAAAAGGACTGTCTCTTTTAACTAGTAGGTTTTATGCTATGGACTTGTAAAAAAATTTGAGTCTGAGAACAAGTGTGTATTTCAGTGCAGTATCCATTGTCCTTTTATCTAAGCCTGAAACTAGATAAGCTTTATTTAAAGGGGAAAAAAAAAATCAATCTGTAAAGGAATTGTCATTCTAAAAGAGCCACTTGGTTCTGAGGTGGATGTAGAGTGCAAACAAATGTTCTCTGTCCTGCTGACACTTCCAGGAATAAAAATAGTTGTTCTGTTTGTCCTTCGGCACTTTATTGAACCAGGGCTTCAGAGCCTGGTTCACTTTGAATTTATGCTTAATGAAGCATAAGTTGTATTAATAGCAGCTATTAAACATAGATAGCATAACAGAAGTTTCAGCTTGCCACACAGAGTCAGACAATGGCTCAAGTAGCAAAGACTGGCAAAATCCACTTGTGATGCACTCCAGAGATTTCAATTCATTTCCTAATGACACTGCCAGTGAATCACTGCCCACGTAAGCAGAAGCCTGTTTCTGTATAAGAAAACCCCTTTACAAGAGTCAAAGGCTGTTTCAACAACAGTATCATAGAGGCACAATGCACAAATACTTTCAGAGAAGCATGCTACAGAATATGGAAGAAAAAATTCCAGTGAGTGTTAGAGGCCAGCCTGCCAGCTTTGAAAAGCTACGAGAATATTTTTGAGAGTCAGCTCTCCATTTTTGAGGATAATTGAGCAGCTTTAGTATCTTGGATACTCCAGGGGCATTTAGTATTTGTTGAGGAGAGCAATGCAAAAGCATACAGAAAGGGGTAATGAAAAGCACCCCAGAGACTCTAACTGGAGCTGATCCTCATTTACTGTAGACAGCACTGAGTCTGAGCTAGTAAGCTGTGCAAAAGACAAGATAAGTGTGTGGAGCATTGTATGGAGATACCCAGCCTGGCTTTGTACTTAAACCAGCTCAGGCAGAGCTGCCTTGACTAGCCTGAATTCTGTGCTGTGCAAACACATCTGATCTGCTTTTTGGCAGACCAGGGAGTTACTGCACCTGCATTTATTTGGAGCACACCTGAGGTGCTAAGCCCTTTACAATCCCGCTGCCTTTACATCAAGCCATCTCGGGAGCTGCTTCAACTATGGTACTGTTTATTCACAGATAAACTGCTAATAGATAATCTGAATTGACTGTACTTGTCAAGTCAGAGAGGCTAATGAGTGGCTTACATTCCCACCTCATTCTCTGTACCAAAAGATCCAAAATACTTTACAGAGTTAACTAATCAATATATAAAGTAAATTACACAAGCAACACATGTATTTTTTCATCTAGTTATTGATCTTTGCTTGTTGACTGAATGAGAGCCTTAGTTTAAGGCTAGATGTTTACTGAGAACTATGGGAGAAGAAGGGAAGAATAACATATAAAGAGACAAAAGTTCTGCTGAAGTAGGCAAGCAGAATCTGATAACCTCAGCTAGTGCCTAGTTTTGATTCTTCAGGTTTTTAAAGTCCAGAAGCCCAGTATCTTGCTTACCCAAGCTGTAAAAATACCAGGAGCAAGTGTATTAATAGATGAAATCTAGATACTAGGGAAACAGCGTCAGTTCTGTCATTCAGAGAGGTTCGTGAGGGATCTCATCAATGTGTATAAATATCTGAAGGGAGGTGTCCTGGGTTCAGCTGGGATAGAGTTAATTTTTTTTACAGGAACCTGGGAGGTGGGGGGCATAGCCGGGGCAGCTGACCTGAACTGGCCAAGGAGCTATTCCATACCATGTGACATCATGCTCAGTATATAAAGGGGGAGCGGGCCGGGGGGTGGGCTCTTCTTTTCGGTGGGGGAAGTGGCAGAGCGTCGGGTCCCGGGTGGTGAGCAGTTGCACTGTGCATCACTCTTTTTGTATACCTTTTCATTAGTACCGTTGTTGTTGTTGCAATTTTTTTGTGTTGTTCCAGTAAACTGCCTTTATCTCAACCCTCGAGGTTCCAGGTTTGTTTTTTTTTTTCTCTCCTCCGTCTTCCCCCCATCCCACCGGAGGGGGGCGGGAGGAGTGAGCGAGCGGCCGCGTGGTCCTTTGTTACCGGCTGGGCTGAAACCACGACAGTCCTTTTTGGCGCCCAACGTGGGGCACGAAGGGTTGAGATAACGACAGATCTGGCCAGAGCGTGTTGAAACAAATTTGTCATACGCATTTCTTCTACTAGATAAATAGATGTTAGTCACAATGTTGATTCAGCTGTTTACATGGTGGCGTTTTGTAAGTTCTTATATGCTTTATGTATTGCCTGTAGTTGCGTATCTCATCTCTGGGAGAGTGATTGGGATTATCATTTTGCTGTACTGGGCAATGTCGACTTGTGAAATGGTTACATCACTGGTCATGAGGTTAAGCTGTTATCTGTATGAGGCAGTGATATCATTTCCAGACTTTGGGCACCTTCTGTCGGATTTTATTGGTAATTACACCCAACCCATGGGGAAGTTAGGGGGGGATACTTCCCCCCATCCGTTCCCCTCCTTTTTCTCTTTCCAACTAATTACAACAGTTTTCGAGAATTTTGAATATCCTTGGGATGCGCAAGCCTGTGTGCTGTTAGTGCTATGCCTCCTGACTATGTTTCAGGTCTTGTCTAGGGCTACAAAGAGGCTCTTTAAGAGTACCACCCAGAGATCTGTCCCAAAGCTGGATATTTATGGGTGGCACGGCATGTGGGAGGATGTGGGCAGGTATCTAGAGAACTTCTCACCTCCAGTGACTTGGAAGTTCACTCCCGAACAACTGCAGAACCCTCATGAAGTGATAGAATTTTTGAAAGGAAAATGCTGTGGTTATCCCAGAGACACACAACTCGCTACACTGTGCTGGGCCCTGGCCGGTATCTACCAAACCCTGCTTGATACTATGCAGCACCCCCAGGGGGAAAAGGGGGAAAAGATGGAAAACAAGACAACATGCACCGTGGCTACCCCAACCCCGACAACATGCACCGTGGCTACCCCAACCCCAACAACATGCACCGTGGCTACCCAAACCCTGACAACAGACACCGTGGCTGCCCCTACCCCGACGACAAGCACCGTGGCTGCCCCTACCACGACAACAGGTACTGTGGCTAACCCTACCCCGGTGACAGATACTGCCACTAAACCAGAGAACCAACCTGTGCCAGTATCAGTCGCCCCTGTACAGAAAAAGAAACACACAAAGAAATCAGTTCGCTCAGTGAGAGATGAAGATGAACCAGGGTCATCGCGAGAACAGGAGGAAGAGGCAGAACCTGAAATAATTACCCGATCTCTATCCCTGAGTGAGTTGCGTGACATGCGAAAAGATTTTAGCCGCCACCCAGGTGAGCACATTGTTACCTGGCTGCTCCGATGCTGGGATAATGGGGCTAGTAGTGTGGAATTAGAGGGTAAGGAAGCCAAGCAGTTGGGATCTCTGTCTAGAGAAGGGGGTATCGACAAGGCGATTGGGAGAAAAACACAAGTCCTCAGCCTCTGGAGGCGACTTCTGTTAGGTGTAAAGGAAAGATACCCTTTCAGGGATGAAGTTGCATGTCACCAAGGCAAGTGGACCACCATGGAGAGAGGTATCCAGTACCTGAGGGAATTAGCCGTGCTGGAGGTGATTTATAATGATCCAGAAAATGCGCAGTCACCCACAGATCCAGATGAAGTCCAATGCACACAACCGATGTGGCGGAAGTTTCTACGAAGTGCACCACCAACCTATGCCAACTCATTGGCAGTAATGTCCTGGAAAGAAGGCTATGGACAAACGGTGGATGAATTGGCTGTCCAACTCTGGCAATATGAAGGAAGTCTCTCTTCCTCCCTACGGGCCTGTGTCTCAGCTGTAGAGGAATTGTCCCGAGAGTTCCAGCAATTCAATGTAGATATGTCCTCCTCCTCACCTGTACAGGCCCGCATTGCAGTTATTGGGAGTAAGCGTTCCTCTGCCCAAGAGAGAGGAGAGAGAAAGTACACACGACGGGCTAACCTGTGGTTTTACCTGCGTGACCATGGAGAGGACATGAGGAAGTGGGATGGAAAACCTGCCTCAGTCTTGGATTCACGGGTACGGGAGTTGCGAGAAAAAGCAACCAGAAAAGAAGATTCTTCTTGGAAAACTGCTGCTCCAGTTTCCCGTGAGCAGTCCCCCGGGCGCAGTAGATGGGCCGATCTCATTTCTGATCCTCTTGAAGGGACTTCTGATTCACATGTGCAAAAAGTGGGTAACAGATATTCTAACCAGGATTAGAGGGGCCCTGCCTCCAGCCAGGTGGAGGAGAGGGACAACCGAGTCTACTGGACAGTGTGGATTCGATGGCCTGGTACGTCAGACCCACAGGAATATAAGGCTCTAGTAGACACTGGTGCACAATGTACCCTAATGCCATCAAGTTATAAAGGGGCAGAACCCATCTGTATCTCTGGTGTGACAGGGGGATCCCAAGAGCTAACCGTATTGGAAGCCGAAATGAGTCTAACCGGGAATGAGTGGCATAAACACCCCATTGCAACTGGCCCAGAGGCCCCGTGCATCCTTGGTATAGATTATCTCAGAAGGGGGTATTTCAAGGACCCAAAAGGGTACCGTTGGGCCTTTGGTATAGCTGCATTGGAGACGGAGGAGATTGAACAGCTGTCTACCCTGCCTGGTCTCTCCCAAGACCCTTCGGTTGTGGGGTTGCTGAAGGTTGAAGAACAACAGGTGCCAATTGCTACCACGACGGTGCACCGGCGGCAATATCGCACCAACAGAGACTCCCTGATCCCCATCCATAAGCTGATTTGCCAATTGGAGAGCCAAGGAGTGATCAGCAAGACTCACTCACCCTTTAATAGTCCCATATGGCCCGTGCGGAAATCTAATGGGGAGTGGAGACTAACAGTAGATTATCGTGGGCTGAATGAAGTCACGCCACCGCTGAGTGCTGCTGTGCCAGATATGTTAGAGCTTCAATATGAACTGGAATCAAAGACAGCTAAGTGGTATGCCACAATTGACATTGCTAATGCATTTTTCTCCATTCCTTTGGCAGCGGAGTGCAGGCCACAGTTTGCTTTCACTTGGAGGGGTGTCCAGTACACCTGGAATCGACTGCCCCAGGGGTGGAAACACAGCCCCACTATTTGCCATGGACTGATCCAGACTGCACTAGAAAAAGGTGAAGCTCCAGAGCACCTGCAATATATTGATGACATCATCATATGGGGCAGCACGGCAGAAGAAGTTTTTGAGAAAGGGAAGAAAATAATCCAAATCCTTTTGAAGGCTGGCTTTGCCATAAAAGAAAGTAAGGTCAAGGGACCTGCGCAGGAGATCCAGTTCTTAGGAGTAAAATGGCAAGACGGGCGTCGTCAGATCCCTGCGGACGTGATCAACAAAATAGCAGCTATGTCCTCACCGACTAATAAAAAGGAAACACAGGCTTTCTTAGGTGTTGTGGGCTTTTGGAGAATGCATATTCCAAATTACAGTCAAATTGTAAGTCCTCTCTACCAAGTTACCCGGAAGAAGAATGATTTTAAATGGGGGCCTGAGCAACGACAAGCCTTTGAACAAATTAAGCGGGAGATTGTTCATGCAGTAGCTCTTGGGCCAGTCCGGACAGGACCAGATGTTAAAAATGTGCTCTACACTGCAGCTGGGGAGAATGGCCCTACCTGGAGCCTTTGGCAGAAAGCACCTGGAGAGACCCGAGGCCGACCCCTGGGGTTTTGGAGTCGGGGATATCGAGGATCCGAGGCTCGCTATACTCCAACTGAAAAAGAGATATTGGCAGCATATGAAGGAGTTCGAGCCGCTTCAGAAGTGGTTGGTACTGAAACACAGCTCTTCTTAGCACCCCGACTGCCAGTGCTGGGCTGGATGTTCAAAGGGAAAGTTTCCTCTACACATCACGCGACTGATGCCACGTGGAGTAAGTGGATTGCACTGATCACACAACGGGCTCGCATAGGAAACCCCAGTCGCCCAGGAATTTTAGAAGTGATCACGGACTGGCCAGAAGACAAAGACTTTGGAATGTTGCCAGAGGAGGAGGTGACACGGGCTGAAGAGGCCCCGCTGTATAATAAACTGCCAGAAAATGAGAGGCAATATGCCCTGTTCACTGATGGGTCCTGTCGCATCGTGGGAAAACATCGGAGGTGGAAGGCTGCTGTATGGAGTCCTACACGACTAGTTGCAGAAACTGCTGAAGGAGAAGGTGAATCGAGTCAGTTTGCAGAGGTGAAAGCCATCCAGCTAGCATTAGATATTGCTGAAAGAGAAAAGTGGCCAGTGCTCTATCTCTATACTGACTCATGGATGGTGGCAAATGCCCTATGGGGGTGGCTACAGCAATGGAAGAAGGGCAACTGGCAACGCAGAGGTAAACCCATTTGGGCTGCCGCACTGTGGCAAGATATCGCTGTTCGGATAGAGAAGCTAGTGGTAAAAGTACGTCACGTAGATGCTCATGTACCCAAGAGTCGGGCCACTGAAGAACATCAAAACAACCAGCAGGCAGATCAGGCCGCCAAGATTGAAGTGTCTCAGGTGGACCTGGACTGGCAACGTAGGGGTGAGCTATTTATGGCTCGGTGGGCCCACGATACCTCAGGCCATCAGGGGAGAGATGCAACATATAGATGGGCTCGAGATCGAGGGGTGGACTTGACCATGGACACTATCGCACAGGTCATCCACGAATGTGAAACATGTGCCGCAATTAAGCAAGCCAAGCGGCAAAAACCCCTGTTGCGTGGGGGGCGATGGCTGAAATATAAACAGTGGGAGGCCTGGCAGATTGACTATATCACACTCCCACGAACACGCCAAGGCAAGTGCCATGTGCTTACAATGGTGGAAGCAACCACTGGATGGCTGGAAACATACCCTGTGTCCCATGCCACTGCCCAGAACACTATCCTGGGCCTTGAAGAGAAAATTTTATGGCAACACGGCACCCCAGAAAGAATCGAGTCGGACAACGGGACTCACTTCCGAAACAACCTCGTAGACACCTGGGCCAAAGAACACGGCATTGAGTGGGTATATCACATCCCTTATCACGCACCGGCCTCCGGAAAAATCAAACGATACAACGGACTGCTGAAAACTACATTGAGAGCGATGGGGGGTGGGACTTTCAAACATTGGGATACACATTTAACAAAAGCCACCTGGTTAGTTAATACTAGAGGATCCGCCAATCGGGCTGGCCCCGCCCAACCAAGACTTCCACATACTGTAGAAGGCGATAAAGTCCCTGTAGTGCGCATGAGGAGTATGTTAGGAAAGACAGTCTGGGTTAGTCCTCCCTCAAGCAGAGGCAAACCCATTCAAGGGGTTGTTTTTGCTCAGGGACCTGGGTACACCTGGTGGGTGATGCAAAAGGATGGGGAAGTTCGATGTGTACCTCAGGGAGATTTGATTTTGGGAGAGAATAGCCAATGAATTGGGCTGTATGATACCTAACTGCTAAATACCCTGCCAATGCATGTCATTGTATCTATAGTGTCTATATGCCATATCAAGGGTATTACTGTAAGAATTACCCAAATGACTGCGGGATGGACTTTGAAACTAAGCCAAGTACAACAGCGACAGAACTTGAACTGACACCCAGCAATTTCCTCAAGATCAACATCTTCGACCTGCAGACTAAGGGCGTGAGTTGCACCAAACGTACTAGCCACAAGTTCCAGAGGCAGCATACAACAACCCACCATCTCACACCATCTCTCTTATCCTGAAGAACTGTTACAACAGATGGAGCCCCAAAGTCATGGACTAAATAAAATCAATGGACGCATTAGAGGGATAGCCCACACGCTAAAGGAATACCATTTGCGTGTGTGTGTGTGTGCGGGGGGACGACGGGGACGGACGCAAGTCCATATACTTATATATATAAGACAAGGAAGTGGTAGTGGTCGATTGGAAAATGTAAGATCTGGGCATGATGTAGATGGTATAGAATAAGGGGTGGATAATGTCCTGGGTTCAGCTGGGATAGAGTTAATTTTTTTTACAGGAACCTGGGAGGTGGGGGGCATAGCCGGGGCAGCTGACCTGAACTGGCCAAGGAGCTATTCCATACCATGTGACATCATGCTCAGTATATAAAGGGGGAGCGGGCCGGGGGGTGTGCTCTTCTTTTCGGTGGGGGAAGTGGCAGAGCGTCGGGTCCCGGGTGGTGAGCAGTTGCACTGTGCATCACTCTTTTTGTATACCTTTTCATTAGTACCGTTGTTGTTGTTGCAATTTTTTTGTGTTGTTCCAGTAAACTGCCTTTATCTCAACCCTCGAGGTTCCAGGTTTGTTTTTTTTTTTCTCTCCTCCGTCTTCCCCCCATCCCACCGGAGGGGGGCGGGAGGAGTGAGCGAGCGGCCGCGTGGTCCTTTGTTACCGGCTGGGCTGAAACCACGACAGGAGGGTATAAAGAAGAGGGAGCCTGGCTCCTTGCAGTGGTGCCCAGTGACAGGACAAGAGACAACAGGCACAAACTGAAACACAGGAGGTTCCCTCTGAAGATCAGAAAACACTTTTTTACTGTGAGGGTCATTGAACACTGGCACAGGCTGCCCAGAGAGGTTGTGGAGTCTATGTCCTTGGAGATATTCTAAAGCCATCTAAATATGGTCCTGGGCAGCCTGCACCAGGTGTAGGTGACCCTGCTAGAGCATTACACCACCATTACCTACTCAGTATCTGGTCAATAGTAAAATGGTTTAGCTTTTAAACTGTAGTGTCTTAATAGAGGTATTAGGTAGCAATCATTTTGGGTCTTGAGGGAACTATATATCTCATATAAATTTCTAGCTATGCCATGAATCTCCTGGTGTAGTTTGATCAGGGATTTTTAGGCTTTCTTTGATTGTAAACTATTTTACAAGAGTGACCAAGATGATTCCTGATTTCCAGTGATGCCCATACCACAATACTCATTAATGTTACTGCAGTTAAAATTTCACCTTTTAGAAAGCTCAAAATCTGGTATTTCCAAAGCAAATTGATATTTATTTTGTTAAAAAGAAAAAATCAGTGGTGTTAAAAAAACGATCTGTAATGAACATAATGCTTTTCTGTGTATAAATGTCACATAAATGCAAAGTGGTCTCAGCTGTCACACATGCTTCTTTAGTGTTGCTGTACTAACATGTACCATAACAACCTCTCTTGCTCTTTGTATAGATATGCACTGCAAGTGCAAATACTGCCAGTATAATTGAACACACAATTGCTTTCCTTGACTGTGCGTATGAGCAAAACCTATTTACTTGAACATTTCATCTAAAGAGTGTGACTGAATGCTGAATAATTGTATTTTAAATTGTAGAAAATTATTAGTTAATGTAACCTGATCTCCACAAAAATAAGTACAAAAGAAGACAGCAGTCCCTGTATTTAAGACCCATTTTTTTATTGTGATTCCACAAGGGCCTGAGAAAGTGGAGAGTTTCCCAATACAGAGGCCAACTAGCAAGTCTACTTTTTGACCTATTATTGCTTTTAGAACCTGTATTAATAGTCATGCCCAGGGTCCAAAGCAAAGCTGACTCTTGTTCCTCAGCACTCCAGTGAGTCATTCCTTCTCTTTCCCCTCAAGACTCTGACTTATTTTTTGTTTCTTCCTTTAACGCTCCCTCATCCGTCTCCACATTACAGTCGTGTATTCAACTCTGTTGCCTCTGATGGTCTGGTTGAACGATTTGTAAGATCTGGTCGCTGGTCCTGAACCTTCAACCACAACTCATACTGTTGCAGCTGGTAGGATGGCAATGTTGAAGCTGCTTAGTGTTTTTTGTTTTTTTTTTTCCCTCCAATATTAGTAGGCCTTTCAAGAAAGAACAGGTTGCCTGTCAGTGTATATGCCTGGGTGTATATCTGTCCAGTGGGTATTGGTTTTCATCACATAAGGTTTCTGAAGCAGCTGGTGAATAAGGCTGATGTTTCTGGATTAGATGGTCAAATGATGGTCAAAATGGTTTTTAGAGGGTGATTGTTCAATGTCTTGTGAAAGCCAACCCGCATTGAAGTGCCCCAAAGTGCAACCACTTCCAGAATGACTAAATAGACATGTTTCAAAATTCTAGCTAACTTCTTGCTCTGTCACCCTTAAATGAAGATAGTAGTTAGGATTAATCTTCCCTGTGATAATTATTCCACTTAGAATGGAGGTATTTACAAAATAGTACAATGAATATTTGTGTTTTCACTGAAAATCAGCAAGCAAAATAACTTGTGTGTACTCTAGACTTTGGATACAGCATAAATAAAATTGATGCTTCCTGCTTTAGTAGGCTTTGCCTCAACAATTATTTTGGCTAAATGCCTCAGCTTTGCCTTGGCATTTACTTGAGCAGCAGAGGACTAATATTTTGCAACAATCCTCCATTCTCTGAACTAGCTTTCTTAGTTATTATTCTAAATGGGACTGAAATGAGCTATTTGGGACAAATGGCATTTATTAATCAAAAAGAAACCTAAAATCAACAATGCTGCCATTAATCTGGAGAAACATATGGGATGCAACCTTTGAACTCAAACTTGTGCTGATTTCAGAAATTTCTACACTACTTTCCCACTTTCAAGTCTCTCACCAGCTATATGGTTATTGTTGTCTTCTAAACATAAGTACAACGAGAATGCAATGCTGATGGCTGACAGTTTTATTCTTAGGTGGAAGCTCTCATTCTTATGTTTTAATTGTCTCTGGGAATATTGCAGGTCTAATTAAAAAAAAAATTGTCATAGTCTACAGATCACTGGAATGAGGTCTTGTCTGATAGGAGGATCACCTTGTCAGAGTGAAAGCAGTCATCAACATTTAGATTTTACTTTTTAAAACATAATGTTCTTGAAGAAGCAGCTATGCGAATTATGCATTTTGGAACTCCTCTTGCTATTCTGCCTGCACCTCACCGTTTGTTACTCTGCTTGATTTTATCATATCGGGAGACACCTCCCACTAGTATTATAGTCTTTTCAATTCTTGCTTGTGTAAAACTGAAACCTCTAGTATATATTGTGGAATTTAGGACCATAAGTCTAATTACATAAATAATATGGTAAAAAGTATTTCTAGCTTGCTAAATATTTTTAGGAAGTTATATGAAACTTTATATGAAAAGATGTTGCATTGACTGAAATGCTTTATTAATACTCAGGTTAATATTCAGGAAGTGTAGAGCAGTTTATTCTTACAAATTTCTACAGGTCTAGACCACTGTAGATATGGTCCTAATGTTTATAAAATCAGAGATTTCTATAGCTTTGAATAATCAATTTTTTTTTTACATTAAAATTCCCCTAATATGTAGAGATTGTCATATCTTTACGTATTTGTCATGTATTTAAGGATAAAAATAATTTCAATATAAATAATGAATTTCATTAGGACTTGATTGTCACTACTGCAATTATTTGCTTTCCCTGGACGTAGCCTTTCACTCTTAGGAGCTGGATGTCGCAGTCAAATTCAGGCTGCAAATGAGCAGTGGAAGAAAAAGATTTGCTTACAACAGCAATATTTATGATCTGCAGTAATTGTATTAGGATAGTTGTCTTGTTATATAAGCTTTTTTGTAGGACTTAGCACCATACATTAGAAAAGTTTTTTTAGTTCCATTTTCATAGGTCGGGAAGGTGAAGTACAGAGGAGGATGAAGAGTCATATGAAGATGACAGGCAAAAAGGGTAGGAAAATAGAGTCTAGGCTGGCATATTTGAGGCTCATCTCTATCTGCTCTGCCATGCCATGTTCCAGGTAGCATTTGTAATTATTATTATTATTATTATTATTGTTATCCATTCTATGTGGTATTATTCGTGGGATAAAATCCAAGGGTCCTCCACGCTATAGTCTATAAAACGTGCAGTAGAAAAGACTACCCCCAAAACCTTACAAGATAAGTATTAAACAGGCCACAACAGGTAGCTAAACATAGGACAGACAATGGAAAGCAATGAGACAAAGCTGAAAACGAGCCGTCCTAAAGCAGCAATTGTCTAAGTAACCTTCTGGAAATTACATGAAACTGTGGACAGACAGTGTTTCCATAAAGAAGAGCATGTGCTCTGAAATGACTATCTGCATCCTGGAACAGTCAGGGCAAGACTATTCTGCAGGGTGGCTCAGACTTTTGGGACTGCAGATTAATGCAAAATTATGTTTAAAATATATATAGAAAGTTATTGCAGAATAAGACACTTCAAAATCTAGGTCACCTGTGGTTACTGGATATTTTTAAAAATATTTTTGGTATCCTGAATATTTTCTGGAAGCCTGAAAATGTCCCTTTTTCTTCCTCCCCACCTCAATGACCATATGTGATCAAGGAAAGACCTCAACACCCCCAATTCAAAGTGGGAAGCAAATTGTAACCATACCACATGGTCACATAGTGCTGTGCCTTTTCATGGAGGGCTCTGTGAAGCAGATGCATAGGTACAGCAAGATAGCAGCCATCATTATATTAATTTCAAACTTGAAGGTATAAAGATGAGTGTGTGGCATGCACACAGATCTAAATGGTTTCTTGGATTACATTTTTTGAAACTTTTATTCTCAACAGAATTGTTATTTCTATTTTGAATAGTATTTCCACTTATGAGTGACAACAGATGAAAAATTCAGAAAACAGAGGGGTTATTTTACCTGCAGAAAGGCAGACTGTGGATGTTACTACTGAGGGCTCTTCCAAGCATTCAGTCTACAAAGAGATCTATTGAGTATTTAGTTCTTGCTGGAGTTGCTAATAGTATAGCTAATTGAGATGGTGACTCTTTTTGTTATCAGCATCTGCTTGAAGGAACGAGACAGAAATGTACTACAGTTACAAAATGTAGAAAGCTCTTGGACACCACAGTAAGCAGGAAGATACAAGGATGTATTAAAATGAAGCACTACCATCAATTCTCTCCATAAATTAAGCCAACCATCTCTTCAACAGAAAAAATAATTTGCTTGTTCTAAAGATTTAACTGAGTTTGAATCATCACCCTGAAACTCTCACTCTGAAACTCTCAGCATCTCGTTCCCGCCTATCTTAAGTGAAGACATAAGCCTCACAAACAAGATCCGCAGTTCTTGCTTGCTTCAGTGACCGTCACACTGAAAGACAGCAAGAACAGAATCCTTCCTTCACTTCTAAATTGCTATGACCTGCACCCAGGCCTTTGAAAAAGCAGCTAGTACATCTAGAAATTTGCTTGCAAATTTTTAGTCATCTCAGAAACATAGTTGAACTCTTACACTAACTTCTAAAATGCTAAAGGTTTTGCTTACATTTCTGCATGAACTCTGTTTTAAGGATGATGTTTGCAATAATGTGCCTAAATATTTTCTTCCTCTCTTTATCCATGATTATGTTCAGGGAAGATATAAAATTATACTTTTTTTTTTTTTTTTGAAAGGTCAGAATAGGAAGACATTTAAAACCCTCTAGTTAAAAACACAGAAAAACGTATCTGTTTTTCCTCACTCCAAGGTCTCTAGTGACTTTTGTGTCTAGTACACATCTCTGTCAATGTGTCTTCGTAATGCCATTAACTTTACTGCACATGGCATTTTACAAGTTCTTGGGAAATTTGGAGAAAGCTGAGTGTTAATTTTGTTTTACCAAAATCTGTTAGATTATTTTTTCCCTCTGAACTTCTGCAGCAATTTTTCTCATTTGTCTATGTTTATAAATCCTTTTTTGTGGTGTGTCCCGTCCCTGTCCCCTCCACCCTCCCTCCACCTTTGAGCAGATATTTCTGATTGAGGAGTTAGTGGGATTTGCTCAAGTCCTAGCTGAAAAATTTGCTGTCTCTAGGAACTTCCCTGCTGGAAGTCACTCTTTGATTCCCTTGGTGAGCTTTACCCTAAGCCTTTTCCTGCAGAAGCAGCCAGGGAAATTTAAAAACTGTCCATGGTCTTATTTACTAGCCTGTTCCATTTTGACAAAAAACATCAGACTGTAGCTTTTTGCTTGGGGAGACTGAGAGAAGAGGCAGGAAGACTGTGAGTACTGCTGATCTTGTCAGGTAGCATTGTTGAGGCTGGGAGAAAATATTTGGCCATTGCTTTAGTAAGGCTGCCGCAGTGAGTGTATGTGGTAGAAGGCAGCAAACCTCAAAGACTCTAGATTCTGCTGCTAGTCTACATTCAGTGAATTTGTTGTAGTCAAACTGGAATAACTGTAAATCACAGACTCTAGACCACTAAGCCTTTTGTTGGCTGCTGTACTCTGCAGAATAATCAGTATCATGACAGGAACGCTAAATCTGTTCCTGCTTACATTTTTGCATCTCATATGTGTAATAGTATATCATTTAACCAACTACATTTTTTAAAAAACACTGAAATCTATGAATGCTTATCTATATGTGATCCATCAATGTACGTCACATAAGAGCTAAATGCTAGTTTCTGTTACTTACTATAATACCTGCTACTATCTTACCTTGCACTTGATCTTGGGACTAGGACCAGCTTCTAGTTTCATGTTTTCAGTGTGGTAGAGGACTGATGTTTAAACATTGTCATAGTACAAGCAATAACTTGCAAATAAATGAAAAGGCCATTTGTATTAGTTAACTTTTAATTTCCAATTTTTCTTCCTACTGTACCTTGTGTGGGGGAAAAAAAAAAGCTGAAGTATTGTGCATCTGTGTTAGGAGGTTTTCAGCTTCCTAAATTGGGGAAGATTTAGCATAGTGTTTGACTACTTGAGATATCTTTTTAGACAGACTAAACCACTATGATTTGTTGAAGGTTTTCTAAAGCCAGGAAGGAAGATCATGGAGGTCATTAGAGAACCTGCAAAGGCAACAAAGGTTTGGAATTATGAATAAAGGGAAATCATGAATAGAAATTATTTCCATTCATAAAATTATAAGTAAAAATTATTGTCTGTTATATACTAAGAATTCTTTGCAGAGAGAGTTATAGAAACTACAAAGATGCACTAGCTCATATTTCTACTAATTTTTCAGAAGCTCTTCGAGAAATCTCTAAATGAAATGTTTGACATCATTATGTCTTAGTTATTAGCAGACAATGTTTTCTATACTGATGAATAGTCACAAAGGGAGGAAAATTATAAGGGCACGCATAACTCGTTTTGTTTCTTTCAGTGACTGCAATTTCATTATGATTCATTAGGTCTAGACTCAGGACTTGCGAAAAGCCCATCCTGAATTATCGACAGGTGTCACAGCCCTTTAAATTGCTAGAAACAAAATGCATGGTCAAAACCTGCAGTGACTTGCATGTCTATTCAGGTCATTGCATAGTAGACCTCTATTTTGTATTAAGACAGAGTGCCAGGAGTTAATGGCTACTCTGGTTGGGACTAATGTGTAATACAATTTTCTTTCTTTCTTTTTTTTATTTTTTTCTTTTAACTAATGACACACAAAAAAGTATAAACCCAGATTGCATTGAAGGATGAGAGGAGAGGAAAGACAGGCAGAAATTGCTCTCTAAGGAGGGAAGGATAATTAGATTTAAAAACCTTTTTTTTTTTTTTTCCTATTAAGAAAACAGGCCTTGGAGCCATGCAAACTGATGATGGGCCCAGCCTTGCTTGGGTGGTGCAGTCAGCACAGCTACTCCTAAGTAATATTTAAGACCCTCATGAAGCTTTATTCACTTAAAAAGTGAAAAGGACCATTTTTAATCACATGTTGTGCTAAAGGGACTAACCTTTCAGGAGTGCAGGAAGGATTATTTAAATACATCTTCTTGGCTCTCTTTAGGTGAAGAGGAAGTGGAACTTTATACTAAAGTCAAGTTTATGTGAATTAGAGCATGAGGGATTTATGAAGCCCTGGCTACTGTAAAACTCACTCCTCCTGTAGGCTGTTAGCAGTGAAAATGAAATCGTGGACCAGTAGATCTCAAAAACTATGGTGCAATACTGCATAAAGTAAAAGAATGAGGCATTTAGTCAATAAACATAACCACAGTAACCCTTGTAAACTATTCAAGCACAGAGTCAGAGTAAATTAAGTTGGGAGTGACCTCTAGAGGTCATCTGGTCCAACTCCTACCACCTCCCCACCTCAAAGCAGAGCCAGCTTCAAAGTTAGACCCAACTTTAAAGTCAGATCAGGGGACCAACTTGTTAAGTTTTTACTGTCTCTGTGGATGGAGGTTCCCCAAACACTCTGTTCCAGAGTTTGACCATCCCCATTGTGAATTTCTACCTAATCACATTTCTTTTGCTGTGACTTTTATTTTTTGCCTCTTGTCTGAAATTGTGTCTCCAAGAAAAGGCTGGCCATTAGGTAGCTGAGAACAGCAATTAGATCCTGAGCAAATTCAGCTCTCAGCTTCTCTTCATCTGTTTTGTATTCCAGATTCCTTACAATCCTGGTGGCCCTTCACTGGATTATCCAGTTTGTCAGTGTTTTGTACTGGAGAATCCAACATGGGACACAAAATTTTGGATACAGCCTTGCTAATGCCAGATACAGGCAATAATCACTTCCCTTGACCCATTAGTGTGTTCTTAACTGATGCAGTCAGTATGAGATTAAGCATTCACCAACAAAAGGATACACTGCTGACTCATGTACACCTTGTCCACCTGACCTGCCCTCCCCCAAGTCTTATTCCAAAAAGCTGCTTTCTACCCTTTTAGCCCCCAACCTGCACTGTCACAGGGTGTTTTTCTATCCCAGTTGTAGGTCTTCACATTTTCCATTGCTAAAGTTTTCTCAGCCCATTTCTCCAGCCTGGTGAGGTCCCCCTCCAGTGCATCAGCTGCTCCCTCTACTCCTTTGGTGTCATTCCCATATGATATGTGTGTAACGTAAGGCAGACTGACCACGCAGACCTGTTTGCAAGGTACCTGCTAGTTGGCAAAGGCAGATTACTAACAGACGTTGCAGACAGGATGGAATATAAACGAGGTTTACAGGTTAGATTTCTTTTTTTTCTAAGCCAGAAAAAACTGTCTGGCAAACCCCCTTAGGCTAATGTGGTGACTGCATTTACCTTAAATTTTGTAATAATAGAGCTATATTCTTTTTGTAAACTCAAAAATTGTACACAAGGACAAGAAAACAACGTGTAAGTTATTTTATAGGATATTCAAGGTCAATCTTCAAAACTGGAAACAATCACTCAGATATTTCTCTTCTTATGTATAAAATGAATTTTGTTATGCAGCCTAAATAACAACAGGTCAATAAGATGCTAAAAATGAATCTGTCATCTGTTTAGACATATTTAATTTGCTCTGCATGAGTCATTACATATTTTGACTTGGAAAAAGGTCATGTTTAGTAAAAAGGCCTTTAGACTATTCAACATGTTTATAGATAAGTGTGATAATGTTTTATGATATTTTACATATACTTGACCTTCATATATGTGGACATTTTTGGTGTATATCTTAATTGTATAGGCAAAGCTATTTTCAAAGTATATACTGTATCCATTGTATATACTATGTTTAAATAGCATTTGTAGAAAAGTATTTATCAGTTGGGGGCCAGTATACTTTTTTTTAAAATTTTATTTTAACAGCCTGTTAGGGGCCTTACAGTTTATCTCTTACAAGAAAATCTGTCTTCGTCATTTGTTGTTCAGGTATTGTGTAATTTTAGTCTTGCAGAAGAATGTCAAACTCGTCCTGTTTTAATTTGTTAACAATAGTCATCATTTCTAATCTAGATCTTCTAGACTTGGTGAGAAGCCATCTGCCAGGAGTGTAGTAGGTGGGGTTAATCTTTTACTAAGCAACCAGAATAGGAGATGCTTTGTAAGGTCCCTTCCAGTTCTACATATCTAAATTGTATGATGTTCAGCCTTCCCAGTATTGCTGCTGAGGTACACTAAAGCTGGCTAATGAGTTTGAAAGGATTGCTAAGGCTGCAGTGACTGTCTCCACTGTTTGGATGTGAGATGCAGGAAACAGGGACTTCTGCTTGAAATCTGTAAACTGTAACGCTACTCTGTAACCATGACAAAACAGAATTAGGCTTATTGTCCATTGTGTGTAGGATGCAGGCAACATTTTCCCTAAGAGGTTTTCCAAAACCCCAGCCAGCCATGGGATGCTATGCCACTGAAATCAGGAGTGCAAAGTCTAATGTTGCTTTCAGCAATTGTTCTTTTCAGCACAACCCAGCAAGTGTTGGAGACAGTGATTTAGGTGTTCAGGTTAGGCTTTTGCCTTTCACTGAGACTTCTGAAGTGCGAGTTCGGCCCTTCTGAAATTTCAAAAGAGCTGAATTGCATCTTAGACAGTGGATGTTGGGTACTTAACTGAGTGTGGCTAGTGAAATGTATATGTTGAGTTTTTATTGTATTGTGACTTGTAAATCATACCTTATGTAATCAGTGTAACTTGTTAAAGAACTAGATTGAGTCTGAGGAGCTAACAAGGAGAGGAGCTCTAAAACAGAGCAAAAGGCAAAAAGGGGTCAGGTGTATTCCTATATGTCATGAGATCACGTATCACATGTGCAAATGTAGTTCATAGGCAAATGACTCAAAATTATGTTTTTCCGTTTGTATTATTTCACAGTTTATGTGTTTAATATATGGTATAATCATTTTTCTCTTTAATCTTCTATCAACTTTTATCAGACCAAAACAAAGTGTGTGAAGATAGATGGCTATGAAATGTAAATACGAACAACACTGCAGAAGGTTCCCTTTCCCTTGCTTCTCTTTCCATATTCTCAGCAGGATGAAAAGTTATGTAGATGCTTTAAAACTGTACTGAGTCTTTTGACACATGGCATGTTCCTCCTTAGGAATTAGCAAAAGAGCTAATATAGACCAGATATTTAACCTTTGCCACCAGAGGTGTTAGTGTTTAAGGGTTATTGTTCAGGAAATGAGAACATCCCAATAATTGGTGAAATAAAGATTACAGAACATTACTTTTTATGTGAAATTCTAAAATTATATTTATTGGCCAATTCACAGAAAGTGCTGTAGTGACCACAAAAATGAAACTGGTTTTATAGATGTACAGTCTAAGTTTTAAAATAACAGATCTATTTCCATTATGCATTTAATCAATCATGTGGAAAACATATGGAGATTAACAATCTCAAATTCATAAGTGACTGTGCAAATTGACATGGCTTTTATGAAATATACCACGAAAGGGGTTCTTTACAACTTATTCCCACTATATGTAAAGTTAGGTTTCATGTACTTTGTGTCAAAATTTACTGTACATTTTCATAATGAAAATGTTGGGTTTTTTAAAAAACAACAACAGCAGATTTGTATCTGTGTTCAAAAATCATTTTGATTTCATATTCACCTTTTTAATTGCACATAGTCTTTTAATTCATCATTCTGCATAAATTGTATAGATTCACACTTCCATAAATGCATTTAGCATCTGCAACAAGACATTTCAAGATGTGGTTTATGATTGTATCACATATAAATTAAGATATTTATATAATGAGCATCTCTCCTGGACTGAAGAGTCTGTTGTTTTAAGACACACTTAAGGGGTCACAACCATACAGAATATGTTTATTTGAATCCCATCTGGCATTTTTTTTGTTATCAATAGAAATGGCTATAACTACACAGAGACTGGACTGCTAGGAAAGAATCCCAAGCTACAAAATACATGCTACCAACTGTAGTTACTGCTCTTCAACAAGAACTAATGCACCAACATGGAAGCAAATCTGGGGAATGATGAACTGTGTGTGAAAAGTTCTACATTTTTGCAGGCAGATGAAGTATCACTTTTACTGTCAAGCTGTGATGAAATATGAAATAGAATTGTGCCAGCCAATTAGAGCTCAGAGCTGTTACATTCAACATAAGGTTATTTCTCAGTTCTTCAAAATCCTACACTCTCAATAACATATAAGATATTTCATAACCATTAACATGGTTAAATCTGACTCAAAACAACCCCTTCCACCAAAGTCCAGCAATATTCAGGGTGAATGTCTGATTCCTGCTCTGCTGCTCATCACAACTTTGGTCATGTTTTACAGTTCCTCACTCAGAAATTCTTCATCTTTTTTCTTTCCCTTTGTGTTGCAACCTCACCTTGCGAGGCTTAATCATCTTGTCACGTGGTCTATAAGACTTAAGTTGCTCTTCATGCAATTATTAACGTACTTTTCATGCAATGGCTGGTTTTGGAAAGGTGGGCAGAGAAGTGACAGGAAGCTATAATGACACAGAGTTTTTTAGAAAACTGAAAGGTATTTCCACTAGCTTTTCTCATCCACTGTTATTAGCCACTGCCAAGGTAGTCATCTTTGATCATGTGACCTAGAACCAGTGATGGCAATTCTCCATTCCCAACAATATTATTTGTACAATGCTGGTTGACACCTATTAGGGACAGAGATGCGCTGAGGGAAGTATATAGGACCCTTAAGTCAATACTGGAAGGCTTAGTGTGCCTGCTCTCCCTTTTACATCAATCCTTTTAGAGCAAATGAGGAAGACAGTTCTATTTCACTTGGGTCTCAGTGATGCAGTGGGCCTTTGAGCACAAGGATTTCAGTTCTGTTTTGTCTTCCAGGTACAGAAGGTTGGGGTAGAAGGAGGAAATACATCAATTAAAAGACCCAAGCTGACTTTGTACATCCTTCCTGTTCGTGTAATCAGGCTTCTGAGCCAGAGAACAGAGGTTTGTTTGAGGCATGCTTGAAAACTAACCATATAGTCATTGTGCCAGAGACCATAAATGCATTGCACATTTGCAATATAATGTTAGGCATGGCAGTACTCAGAAAAGTTGGCACAATTCTATTTCTTTGCAGCAGTTAATATATGGCTAGAAACCTTGAGTACTTGTTTTAGAAAGTAGGTGCATTCTACCAGTGAGATTTGAGGAGAAACAACATATACTAAACTGTCTTAAAGGAATATATTGGTAATAGTTACTGTTCAGTGTAGGGACACTTAAAAGCGCGGGTACATGAATGACAATGCCTGTTTTCAAATTAATGATGACAATCTAAATTTTAACAAACTACTACTTTTTATTATTGTTTGGTTGGCTTTGTTTATTGGTTGGCTTTGTTAAATCATACTGACATAAAAGACACTGCCAAATTCATATTATATGAGAACTTATCCATAGATTACAGCAAAGATTTTTTTAAAAAACAAGTTTCAGTATAAATTTATTGTTTAACCTTTGACAACCTACACAGTGGCATACACCAACACAGAGCACTTTAACAGAGTGAACTGACCATGACTAATTTAAGGAAATACCAGGTTTTTTAGTTTGTGTATTAATGACATTTCATGAAAAGGTAAGAAATGGGAGACTGAAGGAATGAATTGGGAGGAGGAGGGATTCATAGCCTCTCTAATAAATGACCAAAGGCAACGAAATTGATAACTATCTAAAAATATTCAAAGGATATAAATCATGGTTAGAGGCATTATTTAGGATGGTGCAAAAAGGTATAATTGGGATGAATGAGATAAAAATTACAAAAAGCATTATTTAAATTTATTACCAGGAAAAGCTTTCTAATGCTGAATTCTAATAGCCCTAGAATAATCTCCCAGGGGAAGTGGTAGAAGCCCCAGGCTTAGACACATTTAAGTAGGTTGAAACACCCCGACTCCCGCCCCTAACACTAGAAAATATATTCGAGGGAACAATTCTGCACTGTTAGCATAATACTCTACCTGTACTACTTTTTCTTTCTGTCTACTAATCTTTATTTCTAGGATTTAATGAGTCTAGCAGCAACTTCAGAACCCACTGAAATTCAGATGAAACAGTTATTAGGAATCCTAACCATAGTGCGTATTACTCTGCAAAGCAACAACCCACTCTGGTATATCTTTCTGTCCCTGATGTGATGACCCTTTGAACAGAACTGCCTGTTAACCACAATCAAGTATTTACTCAAGATTCTGGTGGTGCAGTATTTACTACAGAATATAAAAAAACATCTTTTGAGATGTACCTCACATTTTTTTGGACCAGTTTGTGGAGGATCTAGCAATAAACATGCCAATGGTTGATTCTGAGATCAGAGGTAATAGCTTCAGCTCTCAGAATTGTCCAGGGGTGATCATTATCCTTGAAAATCTTTTGTTATCTTGTGTATTTTCAAAAATCAAGATTCCTACCTATGTGGTCACTTAAGAAATTGGATCATTACAAAAAGTTTACTTAAGAGACTTTGCAACATGGAGTACAGTCTTTCTTGATATTTCTGGTTCCTTATCCAACCTATGGAATATGTTGGTTGTAGAGGATCTCTAAAACTAATCAACACAGTTGTCTGTGTGGAAAAGTTCTGTTTCTTACCTCAAATTAAAATGTGTGGTAACTGTACCATAAAATTTGAGTCACTACAGACAAAATGTTTTTGCCCAAATCACCATGGGTCTGCCTTGGCTGTAAAGCATTTCCTACTTGATGTAGGCACAGTGTAGCAACATTCATCATGGTTTTGCTCCTTTCCCAGCTCTGCTGGAGGTAGTGTAACAGTAACTAATGAAGCAGCTACAGACAGCAGCAACCATGCTAAACTTAAGGTTCTAGTTTATTACCACAATAACCACCTCCATGCTGGGAATGATTATGTGATTTTTTTTGTATATATGTATATGCGTGTGTGCATATATATGTGGTCATCTCAGAACCTTTCAATATCCTATATTCATTTTCCTTCTTGTTGATTCTGATAGCTGTCATTTCTGGACATGAAAATAGCATGTTTCCATTTTCTTACTGTTTGACACTCAAGCTTTTAATCGCTCTTGTTTCTAGAAGATTAAATTCCAGCTTTTTTCACATCAGCTGTAAACCTTAACTCTTTTTGTCTGTTATTCATGCATTATTCTCTTCTACCTCCCTGTTCACTCTTCCCTGAATAATAATTCAATTTTCTAAAAGAACTGACTGCAGCTGATCCGTTCCACATTCCAAAGAGCAGGCCCAGTTAAAACAACCATCTCATCTATATGTATGCACATTAAGCAGATTGTAGACAGGAATTTGTTGCCAATTTCAGTACTGTTTTGAAATGTCATTGTAGTCACAGGCTTGGTCAGGGTTATCTGATCAAGTCTTTTGTATCTGTTTAAATATTTAGGGGAGGCAGGAGTAGAAAGAAAAAAAGACATTTTAATTTTAACAATTTGTTTGTTTGTTTGTTTTTTCCTTAGGATATCCTGAAAATATCAGCCAAAAATTATTTTATGGGTTAATACACCTAGAGGAACCTGAAAGAACTTTATATCCAGTTAGGAAGTTAAATGCCTCTGAAAACCCCAAACAGCATCTAGATTTATACAAAAAGAATAGGTAAGACAGCAGAAAGGGCTTTCACTCCCATGAAATTTTCTGGGTTTCTAAAGTGTGAGTATAGAATATGATTGTAAAACCTTTGTCCCCCATTTGGAGACAGCTTCTCTTTGCATGGCAGGCTTCATGCACCTTGCTTAGTGAAAGCTGCACTCTTTTATCATATGATGTACTTAGCTGGGAAAAAAATTCTGCTGCTTTGTTCTCAGCATAGGCATAAATATTGACAATACACAGCCCTGTAGCTTCAACAGCTGATGAATGCACAATTTCCACATGAGTTAGAGTTGAAAACAGGAATGAGGGCTTTTTATGAACTCTATTTTAAATGTTTGTAACGTTTCAAACTATTGTGAGTGTTTCTTCATAGGCAATTGCTAATGAAACAAAAGCCCAAAGTTCTTGATCATTGTGTCATTCAATTTGTGGGTGTGTTTAGGGTGCTCTACAATGGAGGGCTGTAAGTAGAGCTGCAACAGAATTATTGAGTCGTAACATCACCAAGCTCTTTGACAGTGCTTTTCATGTACAGGGCTCACAGTACTTTGCAAAGCATGTCAGTATCATTATTCCTATTTATAAGCAAAGAAATGGAAACTGTAGCTGGTGAACCACTGTCAATACTTATTCAAAAGGCAGCAAAATGCGTCTGGGGAAAAAGGGTACTTGATCTGGTAACTGCCTTTTCATCACTAGGAATGAAGTTAGGAACATACAAAACCACCTGGATTCATTTTCTTGTGTTAAGCTTCAACAATATGGGTTAGAATTGTTTATTATTTTAAAACTCTTTGTTAGACAGAGGTTTATGAAATGAAAGCCCTTGCTCCCCTTTCACTTTTGCTCTGTTTGAACATTGTGAATTTTTATTTTATGATCCTGTCTTCTTTAGGCGGGGCGGGGGGGGGAACCTAACCAAAAAACCCATACCAGGCTTGTACCTTGTTACTCGTACAAAGGTAATGAAATATAATCACCTTCTGAGATATCGCTGGAGTAATTTTCCTGATAGATTTATCAGAAACATTTGTTGAGATTGAATGTGTTAACAGAGTATGTGTTTTACTCTGCTGTAGCTTTAGTGGTCATCTTTCAAACCTGACTTTATTCTCCATGCTAATAAAGAATCTGGATTCCAGGAGAGACTAACCAAAAAAAAACCAACCCCCAAACAACAAAACACCTTAGTGCTAAAGCAGTCTAATCACTGTTGGTTCATCTGAGACTGTAATCTCCTCCATTGGAAATCTGAAACATTCTGCATTAAGGGACCTGATACATTTCAGCTTACAACACTCCCCATACTGTTTGTTATGCTTTTTTAAAAAAAACACAAAACCACCCAAACATTTGACCCAAATGTACAAAGATTGTACAGGATCTCTGTTTGCTTCTTTCTACTTTGTGTGGAAAGTATTTATATTGTATTGCAAAGTGCTCCATGGTTTGGACAGAAGCATGGGGGCCATTTTTTTTTTTTTGGCAACACCTAGATCATTGAGGGACAAGGGTGGCTGCCATTCTTATGGCTGTTTGGAGTGGCACTTTTACACTATGAGGTCTGCAGATTCTGTAGGCAATGATGATGTGGCATGAACAAAGCTTGTCATCTTTCTCAGCTTAGCCTGAGGAGGCAGAAACCTAATGCTATTATATGGTTGGTGATACTGGTTGAAACATGAGGAAGATCTTATTTACATAGCACAGCATTATGTACAATCAACAGTAATAGTTTTAGTTGTTTCAAAGGTGCTTTTGCTGTCTTTGACAGACCTTTTTTTTTACTTCCATCTCCTCCTTAGATTTGCCCAACAACTGATGTATGAGAACTGCCTTAAACTACAGGTCAGCAGCTACAGGGATCATTCAGAGGTGCATTGATCCCAAGGTTTACAGTCAAAAGTGAAACATCAAGATTAGGCTACTGCACATCTGGGTTCCCCCAAATATTTCCACTTTTTTTGTTCAGTAATTTTATCTGGCAGAACCAGAGCTCACTGGCTATTTGTTTGTCTGTGATTTCCAGCTAGCCAGCAAGATGACTAGCATCTGACTGGGATCCTGAAAAGCCATAAATTGGCCCATTTTAAGGGCACAGATGCTATATCCTTTGATTCCAGCATATCCAAATAGTCTCAGAGCAACTCTAGATGTGCTGTCTGAATCCATACAGCTTCATAAAAAATGCTGGATAAAACAAGAGGTGTATTTCCAATCTAGATAATATATATATATTTTTAATAGATATAGATATACACACAAATACAATATTACTTAAAATTTGTATGTATACAAACTATTATATATATGCAATAAAATGTATCAGTTTGTGTATGTTTTTGCAAAATTCTGCTCATATCACTGTTACTTCTCAGTCTGGCAACTGTCAATATTTGTCCAAAATTTATTTCATGAAATTGTTTTTTTTAACACCAGGATTCAATCAAGAAACAAATATCTATGTATATTTAAAACACCTTTTTACAAGCTATGACACCTTGATTTTTCTGCCAAATGAGCTGTTCTCTTGCTGTTAACCTATTGATGCTTTTTAAGAGTAGTGCAGAAATAGTATACAGTATACATCCAGCAAACAGCTATACTCCACAGAGGTGAAGCAAATTTGCCAAAAAAAATTAGGATATTAGTCAGGATGTCAGACACCAAGATTTTTAGCAATTGGCTCCTTTGCCTACTGCTAGATTCCTGGAAATTGTTTATATGGGAATTGCATTTTGCTATGAGGTTTTATTGTAATTTTCAATAAGCATACAAAAACTGGTGCAGATATACTGGTATTGAGATATTTAATCTAGTCAGCATGTGTGAATTAAGGGAAGAGGAGGCTTTTTTGAAGCCCTGGAAGTGTCCTCACAGTTTAATTGCCTCTTCCTCTCTAAGTATCCATATACTTTTGCAAACATCCTTAATTTTGGTATTATAATGCATATTCCAGGATACCGGGAGCAGCTCCATGGGTCCATCCCACCAGATCTTTACCCGCTGTCACCTCTGTGAAGTCTTTCATTCTCCTGCTAAGCATGGATGGTGGTGGAGATGAATAGGGTGGTGCACATGCTGGCACCAAAACTTCCAGAAGTGTCCCAACCTGCTGGGATCCTCACCAGGTAAAAAGCATTAGAGCTGCATCTCAGGTTACAGGTCAGGGAAAGAGACAGCTGAGACACAAAGTAGGTGCAGGTCTCAAAAGGGGTTACCAAAGTAAAGTAAGGGCTGCTACTGAATTACCCTCTGACCCATCCTTAACTTGGGGCTACTAATGTTCCATGGCATTATTTTCAGCTTAGGGTCAGGTGGGACACAGTGGACTTCATCCCCATTAGAGGAACTTTATAACCCTCTGACCCTTGCTGAGTCTTATTTTCTTCCTGAATGAAGTAAGGATGGTGCAAGTGCTCACAGCAAGCCCAGTATTGTGCCATATCAGAAAGGGAAATAAACTGCACCTTCCCATTAGCCCTTGGGGAGGGAGATCATCATCAGTTAAAAAGCAGTCAAGCCACCACTGCAGGATACTATTGCCTGTTTGAATGAACAAATAACAATGTTTTATTTTAATTAGTATTAAAGATGTCATGAACCCTACATATCTATTTCTAATTTGAACTGGTGTCAGCCAGTACAGTAACTATTGAGATTAATTGAAACAACTGTGCATTTTGAAGTTTATTTGCAAAGATAATATATCTGTGGAGGGGGTAGAAATGAAAAAGAAACGTGAGCTATTGATGACAAAAAGCAACTTAGGCAGTTATATTAATTCAAATAATACAGTGTATCACCATCTTGAATTTGCATTTGTAGGTTTTGCAGCTTTTCCCAGCCTTCAATTAGGATTTCAAAAATTTAAAGGCATTCATTGATGTGATGTCATTTTAGACCTCTGACACCATGTATTATGGGTACCTCTGCAGAGGTGGTTTGGTTTTTTTTGGATGCACTTGTTTATCGCTAGTGTAAAGAAACCACATTTATTTGTGTGTCTTCATAGCTCAACCTTGCAACTGGGCTAAGGATAAACATTACATCTTAAAAGCCAGACACTGCAGTTGCCATTTTTGAGTTTGCAGCATAAACAATTTTTTCCAGAGAGGAAAGGAGAGATTTTTGGCTTTTGATTGGGGGTGGGGAAAGTGTCTGTATGTGTATGCACGTATATAAGTATATGTTCTGGTTTGGTTTTAGGCAAGTAGTTTACATAAAAAAATAATTCATGGGGGGAGGATATATTGCTAAAATTATTTCAGAAAAAGTGATATTTCTATGCCATTCTACTAGTAGGCTTTTGCTTATGAAGCCATTGCTTTCAACTTCTATAAAAATATTCTAAGGTTCATTTTATGAAGAAGTATCTCATTCTCACTAATATTTTGTGAAAAGGATTTTTCTGTTTATTTAAATGAAGAATGCTGCATAACGCGCTCCAGTGAGTAATCTAAGTACAGTGATGCATTTTAGTTTGCTGAATATCTTGTTGCAAACCAAATTTTAGTGATAACACGCATGCCTGTATTACTTGCTTCAGTTTAAAAATGTAGGTTTATTTACAGTACAGAAAATACTTTGCTTCTTGTGTAACGTACCAGCATGACCTGAAAAGATTTGCTTCCAGTAACAAAAAGATAGAAATCTATTAGATGGGGAAACACACTGATGAAGAAGACATGAACATATAAAAGAATTAAAGGATGTCAATGAGGTGGTAAATTGCTGTCTTCAAGTTTCCCTAATGTTTCCTGTGATAACAACAATAATAATAATCAGGAATAACAGAAACCTTAAAAATAATTTAAGTCCAGTTTTAAATCTGAAATTGGCTTTTAAATATCTATTTTTAATTTCAAATATTTTTTGTTTTTGAGCAGAAAACTTTACTGATAACAAGCATCATGAAGACCCTGTTTCGTGTCACTAACAAAATTTAACACTATGAAGTGATTTAGGATATTAGGATGCTAGGAAATGCTCTAACATAAAATTTCTGTTCAAGATATTCAGAAATTTTAAAATTAATTTTTTATTAAACAGAAATTTTGGTGAATTTTACTGTCTTTATTCCTGCAGATAAATTGTATTTATGTGGGCTTGATTCTGCAAATATTCTTCTAAGTTTAATACATGTGAGAGACCAGAATAAAAATAAAACAGGACTGCTCACATAAGAAAAATTCTATATTGCCAGTCTTAAAAATCATGTGCCAGATTGTGGGAACAACAAAAAAGAGCATGAAGATGTCTAAATTTAAAATTAATTTAGCATTCTTCTCGTTTACTTTCTAGTTATTAAACTACAAGGTCCAGTTGCTGTCAGTCTTTCCCTGCAACTGTCAGATACAGAAACTGGAATTAATTAAAAGAGCCCCCAAAACCCACAATATACGCTCAATATTCAAAGACGTGCAGGAGCTGCTAATAATTTAGTGTTGAGGGAGGTGGATAACCTCAAGATTGCTCAAGTTACTCTTTGCAATATCAATTGCCATTCACGGGTGCTCAGGAAGGTCCTCTTGCGTGGCAAGACTGACGACTGCCTGTTTCTCTGGGAGACAGGTGAAGAGGAAACAGTTCGTTTTAAACAGCAAGTTACAAAAGCAAAAGTCAATGATGAAAGTGTAAAGAAAAGGAAGTACTTCTTAGAAAAAAAACAGACAAGCCACTAGGCAGCATTCAGTTCCATGCCATTTTGGGTTTTTTTATGCATTAGAGCAGTTAGTTAGTTAGTTGTCCTAGCAAGCGGTGCATCATTTGGTACGCAGAGAATTCGAAGATGCAAAGATCATTGAGGAAAGGGGACAAAAACCACACCACACAGACTTATCAACACATTGTATGTAGCTTTGCTTTTTTTTTTTCCCCCTCCTTTTTAAACAGTGTTTAAGAAAAATATGCTGTGTTACATAACAAACTAAAATACTCTCTCAACCTCTTCAGAGTTTAGGTTTTGTTTTCACTTCTTTTGGTTCCACGTAGGTTTTATTTGTTCTTGTTCTACTTTATAAAACCTTTTCTCAACATTAATGGCTTCAGCAAGAAGAAATAAGGGAGAATTATGAGCACAAAAGGGAGCTGACAGTTGTGTATGTATGTTGTCACCTTCTCTTTTGCCACTCATAGGTGGGTAACGGTACAGAAGAAATAGGGCATAATGTTTTATAGAATACAGTCAGACAGGAATTCCAGCTGGCATTCACTAAAGCAAAAGGGAACACTTTCCTCATGTAAAATCATTTTTTAAATCCCAACCGTACATAGCTATGGAATAATGGGGTCACTTATTTTCCACTTGTTCAGTAAAATACTGCAGCAATCATCTAATGATTTTACAAGACAGATGGTTTAAAGCATTGATTTGCTGCAAATTGCTCAATCCATAACTAATGAGCAGGTCTACAGGTTTTCAGTAAATCAATCCATTAGAATTTACAGTTTGCATAAGAACATATTACTCAATCTGTGGACACAGAACAATTTTTTTTTTTTTTGGTAACCTTCAGCAGCCCCTTATTGCTGTTTTTTTAAACTCTCTTAAGTTTCTGTGGATGGACTGGATAAAATCCCTGTATTCGAGGGCTCTGACAGCATGCCTGAAAAATACACTGTCCACTTCTACACAGGCACACATGCATCCCATGTCAAGTCCTAGATTCCCTCGTAGAAGACAGTTAACATCCAAGAAGGCATGACGAGACAACAAATGGAATTCAGTCTCTGTCACCTGTAGCACTAAAACTCTGCCCCAATTTGAAGGTGGATTATATTCTTTACACCTGCAAGAGTGTGATGTCAAATGGCAACTGTTATTTGGACCCACACAATTCTTCATAACAAGCTGAAATCTCTCCTGTATGAAAAAAGAATAGCAAAGGCAAAAACCTCTATGGATTGGGTGACAGGACTTTTGTCACATATCTGCAGTATAGAAACAGGAACTTGAGAACTATGCTTGCTAACAGATCAAGTTCTAGATTACTTTATTACTGGTGATGCCTGTATGTTTGTACCATGTTTTCTCCAGGCTTTGTAAGAAAAGGGTCAGTTCTATCATTATCAATTACTACAACAAGATCATTTTAGGCAAAACAGTTACAAGCAAGCAGAAGATCAAATCCTGTCAATGAATTCATAGACGACTCTGAAAAAACATTGTATTGGTTGTTACAAAAGAGCAATGTGGCTGGAGGGCTGTTAGTATGGGAGAGTTGAATCATCCCACTCCAACTGCTCTTGCCTGGTGCCATTCTGTTTGTCTCCCTTTTGGACAATCACTTCCTCTTCCTCCTCCTCCTCACTTTCATCTGATTCAGCACTGGTTGTGTCTTCCTCTTCATCTTCTATGTCGTCTTCCTCACTCTCCTCTTCTTTCTGGTGAGGCTTTTCATATTTCTACAGTACAATTAAAGAAATGGAGACAGTAGAAGAAAAGTGCCTTCTTGCTAGCCAGTGGCTGTGAGAATGTGAGCATTTATTCCACTTTTGGAAATGCTAACATGCTGGGAAAATCTGCTTTCAGTCATTATGAGACTATTATACAATTTGGTAGCAAATATTCAAAAAATACTGTAACAAGAACAGAATGTCAATAAGCAATATCTTTGTTAGTCAAGCTGCCAAAATGTAACACTCCAATGTCAGTTTCTTTAAACTGCTGATCATTTCCCCTCCTTTTAGTGTATTAGTGCTTACATTAAACAGTTAAAAACAAAGTAACTATATCATCTTGGGTACCTAGGGTGAAAATATGAGTGGAGAGGAAGTAGTGTTGTACCCAAGAATTCTTCACCATTCTATTTAGTAATTATATATCATGCTAAATATTAAGTGCTCAATTATATATTATCATGGTATGCAGAGCTGAAAACTGAGATGGGGTCCTGAGTCTACATGCATACAACTGTTCTGCCAGGCCTAAACAAGTGTACTCTGGAAGAGGCTTAAAATTCACTGCTGAGTAAGCTACCAGCCCAGACAGTAACTCCTGGTAGTATCATGGTATAACACTATGCCTCAGTTATTGTACCTCCATAGGGTTGACGGTAATAGTCAGAGCAGAATCATCCCAATCCATTTCATTTTCTTTACTTCCTTCGTTGTCTGTAGAGCTGTGCTGATGAGCTGTCCAAATTCGATAGACCCCCAAGGTTATGATGAAAATGAGTATGCTCACACAGATTATGATAATGATAGTAGCCACACTTGGAACAACTGGAACAAAACATGGAAAAGGGAATGGGCTTATATTTGTGGAAAAAATTACCTACAAAACACTAAATACATTGTCTGTTTTTTTCCCCTCAGCACCTCTTCCTTTGCATTGAGAATCAACACAGTCACCTGCCATGTGCCTGGGATTACAGAAACTGTTGACAAGTGCCCACCTACTAAGGCAGAGCATACATGAATGGTGTTTACAGATATCTTATAATGAGTATTATAAACCATAACTAAAAAAAAAGTGATTATGCCTAGCACTTGTTCTTTAAGGCACTTTATTACAGAAGACAAGTAGTCAATCAGTACAGAATCAATTAGTTTCAGAACCAGTGTTTTTGCAATATGGTTCAGTTATGTTACCTGCATGTTGTCCCCTTCTGATTACAGCTGAGGCATTAACCTCACTTGTGAGAAAAAGTATATCTTAAAGCTTTTATTTTCAAAGGCTTCAAACACTTGCACTGTGGATTTAAATCTCAATCTCCAAGAAATAAAATAACATATTGCCACTCAATTTGCCTGTGTTACAACCTTCCTGGGAGACTCTTGAGAATTCAAGACATTTTTTCTCACTGTTCTGTTGCACTCTGAAAAGTCTCTGTCTCCACCTAGTCACAGGAAGAAATCTCCCTGAATTATTCTTATATTATCAGCTCCATAATTAGATTAGTGGAGAAGTGCTGCCACTTTCTATGTACCTTTGCTATACAGGTACTGCAGTTCCAGGAGCTATAGTAGTTCTGTACCCCATTTTATTGCGTTGCCCTACCTGTAAGAATGGAACTGTGAAATCAGAAAAATATTAAAGAAGAAAGAACTAGTTTGCAATAGTTCATTTTGTAAAAATTCAGTTTCATTTTAGTTAAATGTCTGTACAAGTGTACAGAAAAATACAGTAACTTTCTAAGCATAACTGTATATAAGTGCTTATAACTACCTACAGTTTACATTAGCTTTACTTTTTACTTATGTATTATTCAGCTAAAAGGATTTCAGAATCCAGCATTTAAACAGATATCTTTGCCCTGGGTTTAACTAACTTCATTGAAAAGGCTTCAGATTTGGCTATATATTTTTAACTCATATCGTCTAAAATTTAAATTCTGTATTTAATATATACTAATGTGCCCTGCACATGGCTAGGTGGACCTATCTTCTCTCCAGAGAGCTTCAAACTGAGGCCTGTACAGCAGCTCACACAAGCACTGCAGCAATTATATATTTAAAAAATAATACAAACTTCTCTTCTTTTTGCTTAGAAAGGGGTGGGCAGAAAATAATATGCCATAAAAATACAGATGTACAAAGACAATATGAGCATAAATATTATCCTTCATACTAGTCAATACTAGAAACTAGACATTTTCTTAACAATGTGGTTCAGAGTACATAACCTTTAATGAAGACTTTAAAAAAGGATATCAGTTTTTAATTACAAAGTACCTCCTTGGAAAGAAAGAAGAGAATTCAGTGTTATCTTTTTTAATACCTGTGCAATGATCTCTGTGAGGTTTCACAAGCAACTATGGACTTCAGGGCTTTATTTGTTGACCAGGCTGAATCACAAGGGAAATACTGACATACCGGAATCATTGTGAGGAGTCTCTGTAAAGTCATCACATACCTGAGTTGTGAACAGTACTTGTGCTTCCCTCAGGGTGGTGGACAGATTGGAGAAATTGTGTTTGTGCTATCATATGATTTACATGGTCCATGAAGTTGGAGTTGGAGCTGTGTAGAACATTAACCTGGCACAAGAGAAAAATAAGAGATCAGATATTAAAAAGTGCTCTATATTCCAAGCCTGCTGGCTCCATACATTACATTGAACTGTGAAGTCCATCAGCAGATAGGAACATTATTACACAGATCTTAAAGGCCAAATTCACTTTTTTTATGCCAGTGAAAAAATACACAGGTTAATATTTTTCTCATTTCTAGCATTAAAAATGCATTTTAACTTTTCTAGCTGTAGACTATGAAGTGGCATAGAAAAGGATTTTTTTTTTATTTACCTGTCTGGATAAGTAGTGACTTTTTTTTCTTCATGCTAATTAGCTTTTAGATGTTCCCTGAAAGTTAGTGGGAGATTTGTCACTCCGAACACTGAGAATGTATCAAACTCATTGCGTTTAAAACCAAAACAGTAAGAGAGAATTAAAAGAGGTTTCAGTTTTTCCTGTGTCCCTACTTTCAGTGTGACTTTCTTTGAAGATACCATATTAGTTCTCTGTCCTACTAACAGTTATAAGCAAAAACCCTGAAGTCATTGTCAGGGTTCCAGAATGCTAAAGTGAAAAGAATTTTCAATACAATGTAAACATGTAAAAGCTTTCAGAACCAATTATTAAGGTTTGAGCCAATTGCTAAGAAGGTCCTGCCCTTTCCTGTAGCTACTTGGTACCTGGGTTCTAGGCTGGATAAGCTGGTTCTTCAGACTAGGTCCACGATTCCTGCTGAGGTAATTCTCAGTCCCTGAGCCACTGTGCTGCACTAGACTTAGTACCAGCACACATAAGCTCAAGAGAGCTATCTAAATATTCCTGTGGTAACTGACCATGTCTGGGTAGTGGATCCAAGAGAATACGACAGATGAAGTCCATCCTGCACATTCGTTACCCGTATACTGACTTTCCTCCTCAAAGAAATCTGAAATCATGTAAATTACCAGGAATTATCTCCATCTGATGAAGAACAAATTATAAAACTTATTGTAAGGGGGTAGTGCTTGGAAAAACTGAAAAGGTGAATGCTGCAGGAGAGAAAAGTATGTCAGGTTAAGTAAAAGAATAACTAGTCTAAGGAAAATAATGAGGCTGTAATGATTTACTTTCGAGCAGGTGCATAAATCTTCAAAAAGACCTGTAGGAGATTTTACATTATGGAAAAACAATGGTGATGACCTTAGCCTCCATTCTGTTTGAACAGGAGTAATTGCCTGTGTTAGTGGAGTTCAGTAGAAGGGTCATCTCCTTACATATGCAGCAGAATAGAGAGACCCACATTGAGGAATGCCCACAGAAGTCAATTTCCTATTTGAATGGAACTTAGAATTTTTACTCTAATAGTTACCAGAATGTGTCAATCATTTTACATATTTTAAAGAAAACTCGATGTCACTGAAGATAAGGCTAGTGCTCAGCCTCAATGCTGGAAAAGAAAACTTGACTAAATGATTGCTTACCTCCAAGTTAAATTCATTGCTAATGTAACGTCCATTTAGCTCTGAGCACTTGACTCTGAACTTTCTGTCAAAGGTGGCTGAAGTG
Source organism: Haliaeetus albicilla (assembly GCF_947461875.1). Taxonomy (NCBI): domain Eukaryota; kingdom Metazoa; phylum Chordata; class Aves; order Accipitriformes; family Accipitridae; genus Haliaeetus; species Haliaeetus albicilla. Next base: position 21,527,712 of record NC_091491.1, on the reverse strand, counting down.
TACCAGTTGCGATATCGAATCTGCCGAAGAACCTGTTCATAGTTGTGCATGCTGTCCACACCTGGAATGGTGGTAGAGCAGTAATAACCTCAAGGACATGCTATGTAACAAATGCTCTATACAGTACAGAAGAAATCAAATGTTCACAGAAAATACAAAATTTGGCAGAATGATCTGAAAATGGAAGTGCATCAAATATTCCCTGATAGAGCCTCTGGCTGATACTACGTGAGAATAGTTTTTGGAAATGAATGTAGGTCCATAATGGAGAAGAACAAATACAACAGCAAAGATTTAGAATAAATTATTTAGTAATTGAAAAAAATGGCCAATGAGTTACCAGCACTGTGCAGGAGCACTGAGGAATCCCCTCATTCCCATGTTCCACTGTGCTTGACCACAAGAACCCCCACATTTAAAGAAAGCAGTGTTGCTGTTTTCCTTATTTGGGGAGTAGCAGGAGGGATGCTGAGATCAGGACAAAGCTGTGCTGTATTCCAAAGGATAAACAGAGCACACCCAGACATCAAGAAGTGACTACGCTTTTTGAGACACAGTCTCTCCTGGAATATTTTCTGGCTAGTACATCACAGATTTCTGTCTAATTTCTTTCACATTAGTCCTTTCATTCCAGTAATGTAATAGTTGGTGGGAAGAAATAAGGGAAAGCAAAGTCCATGAACATACCATAGATTGAATATCCTGCTGTGGAATTTGTGGCATCTAGATGTTTTCCTTGAAGCTCCACATGATCTAGTTCTAAACACTCTTGATCAGGGTCTAGATCTGCGCCAATCACCAAAATATCACAGAAATCTAAGTTGTGGAGCATTTCCTCTAATATCACTGGCTTATTGGCTGCGAACACATAGCATATACCATGAAAAAAAGAAGAAAGAAACTAAGATAAATGAGCACAGAACAGCTCATTCATTTTATGTGCTTTCAGTTTTTGCAAAGATGGCTGAATTGTTTTTTGCTAATATTAAATACAGCATACTTGAAGCAAATCAAAAGAGAAGTGTCTTGCCTGTTCAGGTGCTATGATGATGATGGCCTACAAATACCTAGTGACACAGATAGATAGAAAATACATATAAAGGCAATCAAGAACAGTACTGGAAGTAGAAAACTGCAGTTTGATCCTGGAAATAAGTTCATGTAAACAATTCTGTTTTTCAATACTGTATTGATACCAGGTTGGTATCACACATTCATTCTTTGCTCAAGGAAAACCAAACTGGAAAAATACATGTCAAATATCTACACTTGGATGATTCTCTCAGTTAGTTACTCTAGGGTCCATAGAGAATTTGCATTACAAAGAACATGGCCATCTATCAAAGGTATCATAAATGGCAAGATCCTGTGTTGGGTGGCTTGGAGAAATTGAGTTGTAAACTGACTATCCTTCAGTACATACAATTAAAAAAAATAATTCTGTTGCTGGAAAGAGTAGCATATTGATTTAATATTTTAATTCTTTGGCCAGCTTAACACTGAGTGTCTGGCAAGACTGCATAACCAGCTCCCTGAGGGTACCGTAGACACAGAGACTGGAATCTTGGAACTTAGTGCCCATTTTGCAAATTTAATTTTAGGGGGTATATGGGGTAGGAAGGCACAGACAGAAAAGGCTTACACCCTGGATTCCCAACTCCTGGTACAGTGAATTTGGGTATCATCTGAACTCTAGGTACAGCTTTAACTTACTTACTTATCCAAAAATGCAGACGCAACTCAGATTTGCAAGATAGGCAAATCCGAATATTTCTAAGGCTGATTGAGTTGGACTATTTCATGGGAAGCTATGAGAGATAGGCAAGAGCTGGGCTGCAGAGCTAGGGAAAAGCCTGAACTGGTCAGCTTTACTGCTCTGGCTGTCAGTGGGCAAACAGGAAATGTACGGGAAGCAATTTTACCTGTTGGTGGGGTCCCACTGATTTCTCTACTGAAGCAGGACAAGCAGCAACATACTGTCATTCCAGGTGCCCTCTTGCGGGTAAATAAGGCCTCAGAGCCATAGTCATGCTGCTGCCTGTGGCAACTGCCTGATCTGCCTTTGATGAGAGACAGACCTAATTGGTCCTGTGACTGGGAATACACAGTGACTAAATCATCAGCCTTCTCAGCCTTGCCATGTGCATCTCTGCTACAGTCATGATTGATGATCAGGTTATGTGAATTCCCAGTAAGTGGAAAAATAGCTATAGGTAGATATAGGTCAAGATGTATAGCTGTCTTTGCCTTTGTCAGATAATATCTGGGCTGTGAGAAATAATGATTCAAGCTTATAAGGCAGGAATTGAGACTTAGAATTCAACAATCTTTTGCAAAACACAATTATTCCCAAAGCCAATTATTAGCTGTCCTTTTTAACCACTCTTGTTGGAAATAAGCAAGAGATGGCACATTAGGAAGTGCCTGACTTTCAAGGAATTAAACAGTAGTTTAAGAAATGCTGCTATGGTCCTTTTGAAGATGAGACTCAGGCTTTTTAGGTTACAAGGTGCTACAACAGTAATTATGTCAATAATTGTATTGGGAAAAATTGGGGTAGATGAAATTTATGAACTGAACTGGAGGGCAGTAGTTCCTAAATCACTGAACAGTTTTGAAGCTGTCATAACATTTAGGGACATGGACTGTCATACATGTATTTTATCTTAAGTGATGGATAATGAGTGCTCTTTTCTATGCAGGAATTCATTTTTTTACATATATTAATTGTATGCAGTTGATATTATGATATGATACACTTTGCAGCATTCAGAGGACAGATGCAGTTTCAGGCAAGTGATAAGCATCATTATTACAGAGCACGGCTTCAGGGAATCCATGCCTCTGCACTTGTACATCATTAGTGATTTAGCCTTTTCAAGAGATGTACATCTAGTCACTGCTTATTCTAGTCCAACAAATATTGTTTGGAATGATTCCTCAGATTACTAGGTTTTTCATTTACCTTGTACACAAACATCCAAAAGAAAGATTCCTTTATAGACAATTTTAAACCTTATTTATACTTTTGAACATTTACCTAGTGTCAAATAATAACACACACATTGCTCAGCATTAGAATAAACTGTCGTCATTGAAAAAAATCCTTGCAAATTATTATATTTACTTTATATAGGTGGGAAACTGAGGCACAATATTACTCTCTCAAGTGTCACCCACAAGTAGCAGAGCTGGAAACATAACAACAGACTAAAACTCCAGCTATTAGTCAATTACTGCTTTCCACTTTATCAGTACAATTAACAAAATTCTGTTACAAATAGAGACACTCTAATGAAAGTATGTTATTCAATGGAATATATAAAGAAGAGAGGAAAGGAATTATTCTGAATTAGGCAAGACACTAAAATGCAATGGCTGCTTTTTTTGAAGCACATACTGATCTATCACTATTTAACACATATGTCAATGTGTTTAATTGCATGTTTTCAGTACAGCATTATTGCTGCTTAATGTTGCCTAAATTAAGTGAAGTGACTTCCTTTGTGTTACCTGTTTGTACTATCCTTTAAAAAAACGTGAGGGGTCACGTTACAGAGTAAGTGATAATATTTAAAAGAAGTCCACAAACCTCTATCATGTTCTTTTAAGTCCACTGGATGCTCCATTTTAGTGACCGTGCTGACAATTCTGATGTCAGGTAACAAAATAACACCTCTTTCACTTTCAAATTGCGCAGCTGGTCTAGCAAAGTGGTCCATCCCACTTATTGTAATCTTGGGCTCATTGGCCTGAAATACCATTACATACGCATCTATATCTGGGATACTAATGCAGACATCTTCACCAAAACATCTGAAAAATATATTATTCATTAACTGCATGTAACACATTGCACATCAGAGGTGTGTGGCACTTGCACTGCCCAAAACCCACCTGATGGCTCTCATCCTTTTGTATTGTCTCAGATCAGTCTATTTCATACTTTGACACTGCCACATGTAAGGACAGGCATCTGTACCACCATGGACATAGGCCAGCAGTGACAGTAACAGCTCGGTTCCTCTCATCCCCTCCCACATTTACAACACTGAAATTATGTAGGGACAGCTTAGCAAACAGATTCATGACAAGCTCAGTCTTTAGTAAGGTCACTACGAGAATAATATTTTGATGTTTAACTGACATTTAACAAAGTACTGAATGGTTAAAAAAATTAAAGTTAATTAGATGATAACAACTAACTTTAGTAAACTTAGCATTAAATTCTCAAAGCGATATCTAACGCATATAATATGGCTATCTTGTCATGTTTGAAAAAAAGGGCCTAATTATCCATTTAAATTGGACCCATTATGAACTCATCCTGGCACCCCCCCAGTATTTACTGGGGACAAAAGGGGCCTATATTAGCATTTTCATCTGAATCAGCACTGTGCTTTGGAAGTGAATCTCCTGACAAACTCTACCTCACTTCATCTTGGCACAAGGCTTGGGCCAGCCTTGGAGTGTGCAAACTGGACTGCTTCCAGTGAAACTACATCAGAAGATGCTCTCCAAACACTTAGTGTGGTCAGCCCACAGCACTAGACTAAATCTAGTACTTAGTAAGAACTGTACGTGCAGTAGATGGGAGTTCATAGAAATGATGGTTATTTTTACTCTGAAGATTTGCTTTCACTGCACTGTACAACTTGTTGTAACAGAGATGTACCCCAGGGGAGCTCAGGAGTGGCAGATGGCTCTTTGGTTATGTAGAACTGTAAATATTATTGTGCAGGTTCTGTCACTACTGTTGCATGCAAATGAAAGGACACAGATTTCTGTTTAACACCCAACACCAGTACTTCAGTGTTGACAGCCATATAAGGATACGGACAGACAAAGACTATTTCAAGCATAGCTACAAAAACTGTTTTTGCAGCTATGTCGTCTGTTAGATGTAATAGGCCTGCTTTAAAAAGTCATGGCTCTAGATATCTCAGAAGAAACTATAACTTTTTAAAATGAACACTAAAATAAGAATGCAATAAATGCAAGTACTGTTCAGTCCAAACTGTATGCTCCAAACTATAAACAGAATGCAAGTAAATTACATTAACAAGAAAAGTTTCTTAAAAGGACAATATCAAAAGAAAACCACAACATAAATCAGCATAAAAGTAAATGAAATTCATCCTTTATGCTCAATAATGTAAAAGTACAATATAGCAATGTAATTTAGCCAAAATTCCTCTTTTTACATGTCCAAAGAAAAAAGTAAATAATTAAAAATATTCGTAATCTAATCAGTTCAGCTGAAGTATAACTTACTGGACTTTAGATGAGACTTTGAGACGTCTTACGCCTGCAGTAGGAAACTGTCTAGAGTTGATGTATGAGACCTTTCGGAGAGCTTGGTTTATATTCTCAATGTCATCTCCTTCCATGACAAGGACTGACTGGGAAGGGTTGAAGTGATACTAAGGTAAAGGCATATAATTAGTATTTAAGGTACCAGGTTCAGAGTACAAAATAAGATATTTTTAAGGAATGCCGCACAGATGTAAGTTTAAAATGTAATGATTTAAGAAAAAAAAAATCTTAGTAGCTATTGTTGGCTGAATCCACATGTTGTTCCCCAAAACATGTACTCGTATCAGTCATCTAGTTTGTATCTGAATAACTACTATTATAATTAATTAATTAATTAATTTTATAGTAAACTAATCCCAATTTGCTCTACTTTACCCAGCTTTATCAACTTTGCTGATACTATTTCTGCAGCTGTAAATTTCAAAAACTTAACTTACTGTCATCATTATTATTACAATGTAATTTCTTTAGATTAAACACATCCCGCATATAAAAATATTGGCTTAAACCAGAGTAGCATGCAGAAGCATATTTTTCCTGTTTTCTGTTCAGTTTTACCCTGGCCTATCTTTCTGAGATATATTTCAACATGAATGAACAAAACAATTATAACATTTGCCTCCTACATCTTCATTAATGTCAGGGAATTCTCCTTTCTCTGTCTCATGATCAATAAGGGTGTCATGATTTAAGATGGAGCTGCTACTTGCACAAAGCCAGCTGCTCATTTGAGCCAACAAACCTTGCAAAGGCAATGGCTATTCTTGTAGCCCTGATCCTTCTCTAGTCCACTACATTGAACACAATACAGTCTTGCTGACCAAGGAACATCATTGCTACTGTATTCACATAGCAAATGATTGATTTTATCTTCATCATAATTCATGCCGATTCCATTTTTTTTGTCTGTTAATTGGTTCAGCAAACCATCGGCATTGCAGAGAAAACCAGATTAACCCCCTTGATTTTGTACCCTACTGTTGTCAGCACAAAACACAAAGAAATGCACCCTTCTCTCACATGCAGTCCTTTCCCAAAGCTAGATATTGATTATATGAACATGTTCTATTATATACAGACAATGGTGGTCAACACTTCCTTACAATGAGAAGGGTTAAAAAGCAAAAGAGCAAATAGACTGTGAAGAACAGAATGAAGCACAGGGTTCTCTGTTGAACAGAACACTGAGGACTGGATTTAAAGCTTGTGCAGGAAGATCATAACACACTGAAGAGTATTTTTTTAACAAAGAGGAGGACTAACATGAGTCACAGCTTGCATACACTTCTTTTTCCTTTCTGTAAGCTAGCAGTAGTAGAGAATAAAATTAGCAAAAGGAGACTCTAGCTAGCTAGTTAACTTAATAGCTCAGCTGCCAGAACAGCTGGAATACTGCCAAAGGGACTGGAGAAAGCCCTCGTCTGAGCCATTTTTGTCTTTCTCATTAAAAAAGGCTAAAAATAGCAACAGTTTAGATAGTGTTTCTGAGAGGTGTTACAGATATCTGAAAATTAGGCTGCAGACAAAAAAAGTCCAACACTACTGTGTCAGAAACTGTATTTCAGCTGCATTGCTCTTTCTTAGGCGGCTAAAGAGTGAAGTTTCATGAATCCAAACTGCCCAGCAGAATCACCTTCCAACACCAGTTTGCCAACATTGAATCTGCTAAGCGCCAGGTAAATAGCCACACAGAACCTATCATCTGTGCAACTGTCATGCACACTTGTCTGAGCTCAGGTATGTTTATTTTTGACACCAGAAACCCTTTCTCTTTATTAATTATCTGTTCAAGGTCAGGTGCCAACTGTTCTGCTTTCATCTGAGCCTCTTCCTGTCAGCCCCAATAAGAAACCCTACCACAATCTGTCTCTGACTGCTTCTTTCATTTTTGTCTTCTGCTGTTTTACTGACTGTTGAACTTGCTGAGGAAGTAAAAATGAAAACAGTAACTTTAAAAGAACACTATACCTCATCTGTATTTAGGAAAATGAAAATGTTTTGAAGTTTGGTGAAAGAAAGAAAAGGCAGAAAATGATCCCTCACCTTCATTTTCCCCACTGCACTGCTAGTACAGTAAGGAAGTCAATCACCCATGCTGGAGTAGCAGTGGGTGGCATAACAGTGATTTTTCCAAGCCCATGAAACAAGGCTACTCAAATATTGTCAAGCTTCAGAGTGTGACAATAGGGGAGGAATCACTATGCTTATAAGCACCATGGACCAAATGTACACTGCTTTAAATCATGTAAAATCCCAGCAAAGAACCTACTGGTAGGCATATACACTTTTGTTCCAGAAAACTCTACCTGTTTGTATGCATTGTCTTTTAAAAATAGTTTTTACTCATAAGTGTGTCATTTTGCTGGGAGAAGCAACCATATGAAATTCTTAATGATGTCCTTGGTAGGATGAAGAAAACAAAATTCTTTGGGGTGTTTTGCTCACATGTAAAAGCTAGAGCTAGCAAAATTCCTCCTTACATTTGCACTTCCAATTTTCATTTTTACCCTTGTTTTCAGAAAACGTATCAGTTATACTACACCACTGCAACTTATTACCTAGACAGACATTTGAGTGTACTTCAGGTCAGTCTCCTATCTTGTACAATGAAAAAGTTTAGCTAATAAAATGTTGTGCATGGCTCTTCTACTGCATGCTCTAGGTCAAGGGTTACAGCACCATCCTCTTCCCCACTGAAAAACAACACACGAAAAAAAAACCTGTGCAGTTTCACAGGATGCATAGCCTGCAGCCAAAGTACCAGCCAAATTCCAGTTTGAATTTGAAGCTCAGCTCCTTTGGAAGATGGTATTGTGATTTGTGTGCTAGGAAACAGCTTAACAGTGTGTTTAACAGCGTGTTTACACATTAGGCAGAAGAACACCTGTCATCTAATACTGGTATCAGTAAAGAGAAACTGACAATGCATCTCATGTAAGCATTATAGAAGTTATAGTCAAGATCTTATATGTATCCAAAAGAACAGAACTTGTCTTAATGAATGCAAAGCAACCTGGCCACTACATCAACTGAAACAGGATTTCCCTCTGTTGTTCTCCACTCTTAGAAAAAGTGTTACAATATCAGTAGTCATATGCATAATGAAGATGGATAATGATTTATATGCAAATGTAAAATTTTCTTTTCTTGACTTTAGGTTTTTTTATTGTCCAATTTTCGCGGCCCATAATATTTCCTCTTGGAACACACTCTGAATTTTTCAATACTATTGCATTGGGACTTCTTTTGGAGTTGCCTCTAGATGAAAGATATTCCACTTATGTTTTCCATTGCTTTAAAGCTACTTGAGATCAAGATTCAGTAATTCTTTGGAATCATATCTATTTCTGTAAAGCTACCAAAATAAGCATGAGAACACAACCTGGCAATTCTTATGGACTCTGAAAAATCAGCAGTGCCTTACTTTCTGAGCATCTAGCTTTGCAATAATGGAAATATTTTTCTCTGTAGTGTCACAGCTCTTCTACTGTTCTGCTTTTTCTTTGCACAACTTTATGGGAAATCACATTGCTTCTGCAAGTGCATTTGTTACTATGTGTACTCTACTTTGGGCTTTCCACTTCATAAATCGGCTCTAAATTTTTATCAAAGATTATGTCAGTTCATCCCTCACCTTTATTCCTTGGCCAAGACTCTCAAGAGAATTAATATCCAGACCTTCCTTGCAGGCCTGCAAACAGGAAATCACTTTCTGACTCTCAATTTTGCCTGGCCGGATAGTGAGACTAGCCAGGCTGCCGTGGAAATACTGAGCAAATCTGGGCTTGGTGACTTCACCTCCTGCAAGAAAGAGAATATAAAATGATTATTGATACCAATGTGCAAACCACACATCTAATAATTCGCTTTATGTTTTAACACATTTAAAGAATTTATATCCTTTTTAGCCAAGTATATTTGAGATCCCATTTATTGTGATAAGTGGAATTGCTTTGTGGGTTGTTGGGTGGTACCTAGTAGCAGCCTGTCTTTAAGATTCTTGTCAGTGGTTTTCCAGTACTGTATTCAGGTGTTTATAAAGCTGTGATAACATACTCTGAGATGAAACATAGCTTCCAAAACCTGTGTCCAAGGAAGCACAGAATTTTTAAAAATGAATTGATGAGATTATTGAAGTGATCAAACATGATTTTTTTAAAAAAAATTTAAGGTCCAATGATTATTTATACAGAAACTGTACTTGTACACTTTCTATTACAAAATCACTTACACTGCCTTTGCCTTTGTCCTCCAAAAAACATACTACCTGAAGTTCTTAGATGTGCTAAGAGTCTTGGCTATGTGTAAGCAAACTGCCACACTCTCTACAGTTGTCTCTAAGGATATGGTGGAAATTCACAGCAATGAATGCAGGCCAATGCACAGCCCTATGCTAAAAGGCTTATAGTGCTTCCCTTACCCAAGGCAGCTCATTTGGTGCTGTATCGGGTCTTGTCACTGTACGTTGCGTTAGGCCCTCTAGCTATGCTCTATTCAGTTTCACTCTAGGCAGCTTAGGAAGACTGATCTTTAGGAGTTGTCAATAAAATGTGATTACGTACTGCCTGCACCAGTGATCATAGCATCTAAATTACTCTTGGGTTATTTAGTGATTTACCTGTCCTCCTCTAGGAGAATTTTTAGAGCTTGTCTTTCCTGCAAGTGCTAGCTGTATCAGTGCACATGAATTACTGCCTACCTTGAGCCTGAGAGGACTAAGAGAGCCATGCAAACTAATTGAATTAGCAGTTGATGAGCTGTTGTAATTGGTAGATAACTCCTCTCTACAGTGTTTGTAGCGTTAGTGTCAACCAACCTATTTCTGCCAGGCAAGCTAGCTCAAGCTTGAACTTTAACATGAAGGTTTGTGTGTGGATTGGGGTTAGGATAGGGATGAAGTGGCAAATTTTCTTTAGGCTGATGTTGCTACCTAAAAGCCTGAAAAACATCACTTCTAGCCTGTGCAGTATGAGCACTATGAAGAAGACTTGTTATTTTATATAGTGAAGAAAATACACAATGGTATACTGAGAGAAAAGAAGGTGTCTAAGCAGGCTGTTTCTTCATAAAAGTAGACAGGTTTTGTTCTTTTTTGTTAACATTGCAGCACAAACTGCCTCTCTTTTTACCCCAAAGAAAGATCCTCAAGGAGAGATTATTCTTCTCCACTCTTCAATTCATTTGTCCATTTTACAGAAAACTTCCTCTGGGCAGAATTTTTTTGAGGTTTCATAGAAAATTTAAAGTATGCAGCAGCTAAAGTGCAGAATTAGTTTGTATTGTAATTTTCTCCTTTCTGTTACTTACCAAGACAATTACTTGGTAAATAGTGCATTATGGGGGCATGGCTTTTCAGCAAAAATGTTGTTATACTTATCTGTTTACATTGTCTTTAAAAGCACATGTTGCCACTAATACAGCAGCAATGTATCTGGACAGAAAAAGGTAAGCCAAATTAAAAAAAAAATAAAAATGCAAACCTCTCCCTAAAAAGGACACAAAGAGAGAAAACCAGGTAAGAACTTACAGAAGAAGAAGGGAATCACATTGTGCTTTGAAGCTTCAAATTCTCATATCCCTAACAGAATTCTGAAGACAGCAAGCGCCAAGGCTAAACCACCAACACTAAACCTGGAGCTTTGAAATTTAGAAACCTATGGTAAGTCTGCCAGTAGATCTTAATAGTTCTGAGGAGATGCAAAACAAGAAGCAGTCTCAGTTAAGTTAATGTATTTAAATGTGACACTAGCTCATTAAAATGTATAAAGGACTAGACAAGAAGCTAGAACAAAAAATTCGGTGCTGTGGCTATGCCTGACAGAAACAAGCAGGATAAACCAGTTGAAGTAAAGCTACAGAGCAACATGACTGGTGCTTACATCCATGAATAGGAATTTCATGTTTGGATTTTTTTTTTAATCGTTTTCTTTTTTTGATTGATTCGGTTCTTTCGCTTTGGACTAGTTCTTCTCTGGTGTCATTGACAAAGCACTTACAATTACATTACTAGGTCATTTACAATGATACAATAATTGCCCATCTGCAACTACAGGCACTACAAAAACAGTGAGTATTTGAAGAACGGGCTTGTGTACTTACCCTGTTCACAGGACTAAGGTTGGGTTTTGTGCAGATATATAGATTGATTTTGGACCGTAAAGGAGGTGATGTAATCTTTGTTCTGGAGAGGCTATCAACTACTATGTAAAAAAAGCAAGTATTTCAAGAATATGCGAGTGAAGAATAGCTGGGACTAGCTAGTATCACGTTATGTCACTAGAGAAAATCTGCAGAACTATGACCATGGTTACAACAGGGTGATTCAGGCTGGGACAACTGCACTAGAACAACTAACTGATAGCAGAGTCTGAAGAGACACTGACAGATGATACAGTCTGTCCCCTAGCCCCAAGACAAGAACAACTGTACTTAATCCATTCTTGAGAATTGCCTGAGCTGTTCTAAACTCTTCTGAAGACAGAAGCTCCCCAAGCAATACACTCTAATGACCACTGACCCCTGGAGTTAGTTGGAAGTTTATTCCTAATAGGGAATGTGAGCTGTCAAAATATGCTATGTCTTCCCCTTTCCTTTACCAGGCTAAACACAGCCTTTTCTTTACATCGTCTACCTAACACTGTAGACTATGATCATCCCTGTTGCTTTTCCTCGAACTCCTGGTATTATCCATTAACCATAACCCAGCGTTCTTCTCAACATTATACGTGGTTTACATAGGACATGCCTGTTAATCCAGGGCAGCGTGAATACCAGCTTTTTCCACATGAAAAAAACATGAGCACTTAAAGAGAGAATACTATCTCACACTTTAATAGAAAAAATAGACTGTTAAATAAGCCTTCCATAAGCACCTTTTACCAGAGTTAAAGACAAAATTATATACCTGCCAACTGTATTCTTGAAGGTGAACAGAAGTCATTATATCTGACTCTTATCACAGCTGCTTGTAATTGCAGCATGTTGACATTTTGATATTCTTCTACCTCAGCATTTCAGAATCTTCTCAGCTCAGTGGAGTATGTTGGCTTGCTGATATGTTTCATTTGCCAGTAATTATTAGATTGCAAATGGACAAAAATCCAATGCAATAGAATTGGGAAGCAAAAACCAAGACTCTCCTAAAATTGAAGGAATGGCCTAAAGCCAATCTGCTACAATCCTGCATTCTAGCTTTGACAAAAGGAATTACTTGGAATATAGTTTTTCAATCTCAAAAAATGTAAGAAGAAAAAACTGTCAGAATAAATTGAAACTCCTCAGCAATTGGCTGTTTTACTCCTGTCTGTATCAGTGTTTTATTCATGCTTGGTTCTACTATACTAGTATGTTTGAATGCTGTCTTTCCTTCTGCTTCTGCAAACTAATAGTCTTCAAGTTTTTGACCTCAGCTTCTCAGCGGGTGCAAATCTAGCCCAGGACAGCCAATCTCCAAATCCTAGTCACTCTAAATTTCTTAGCTCTCAAGATTAGATAAGTATGAATATATTTAATCCACCATGAAAGTGGCAATTCTGTAGCATGTTAAAGCACAGTGCATAACTGTAGCTAATGCTGATAGTAACATTTTTACAGAATATTATCCAAATTCTTCTAAATACTGATCTTTTCAAATAGAGATCCTTTGACCCTCAGCATGATACATATCATGCCTGTGCAGCTCCACATGCAGCTGATAGGCAGCTCAGAGCCACTTACTTCATTGGGCAGGAGGAATGCTCAGTTCCATTGTCTGAATTTGACTCATCACTGAAATTACCAAATTACCACATGCTAAGAAACAACTGAGGAAAAGACATAAGCTACTCCCAAAAGCTCTTACTGCTCTAAGATACTTTGAACTTACCTCTTGGTTCTGACACCAAACTGAGCCTAAGCAACAATATTTTTGAGATAATGAGGATGATCTAAATAGATTACACAAGCCTCTAGAGCAACAGTTCAAAGAACAAAGTGGATCTCCAGTCATCATGGTCTTGAGGTAATCCAAGTGTCCTAAAATTTTTTCTACTTCCCAATGTCATGGTGTGGTGAAAAATAAAAGTGTTCTGTAACACAGTTTCTTCCAGTTTCTACCCAGAGGTCAGGCCATCCAGTTAACCTAGATTGCCTCAGCAAGTTTCATGGGATTTCTTGCTGTCAGGGTCTTTTTGCCATTTCTTACAAGTGAGATATAGCTCATCTCCACTATGATGTTTAGAATCAAGACCTGAGAGAATAAGAAAACCTACTCCTCAACTGTGTTACATGTATTTCACTTAGCTCTACGTTTATTGATTACTATGGATTAATATACTATGAGTGCTAATTCTTGGGGGATAGTTAAGTAGTTAGGACTTAGCTGAATGGTGCGACCAACAAAGGAAAGTGGAACCTTCCCTACTGTCAGTCAGGGAATTAGGCTGATGTCTGTAATACAAAAAAGACTGAAACAACACTATAGAACAACATCACTTAGTCTCATTACAGACCCTTGCATGACATATTTTTGAAGCTACTGGGTTTTTTTCACTTCTTTAAATGTAGCTGTTGTGGTCACCATCACAGTTGTGAGGCAACACAGGCCACAGTGTTATTCAGACCTTGGTAATAAAATTGTGCATCGCTTTTTCCACCTGACCCAGCACTCACATCCACTCCCAAAGTCTGGCAGATAAAGTAGGATGGATGTTGGCTTTTTGGCATTAATTCAATCCTTGTAATGGTAAGGTGGTGTCAACAGACTGTGGGAGGCATCCAGAGGAACTGTTGACATACATAATTATTCACTACAATGCTGTTCACTGCTTAGTCATTGTCCAAATAAAATAATAACTGTTTTCTGGACTGAGATTCTTCTTCTTCTATGCTGGTTCTGATCTGTTCTGGAACTCTATCAATGCAGAGCATGTAAGGCAGCTCGGGCACTAGGGGCAGAGAGGCCCTCTCACCAGAACTTGACCCAGGGTCGCCTCGATAAAGTCTTTCTGAGTTGCTTTCCTTTTCTGCTGAGCGTGAATGCTGGTGGAGGTGAACAAGTACAGCACACACACTGACACCAAAACATACAGAAGAAGAAGGGTCTTGCCCTGGCGTGCTGGGCTTCCCACCAGGTAAAACCATTATAGCAGACCCTTTGGGTTACAGTTCTGAGAAAGACACAGGTGAGACATAAAATAGGCACAGGGCTCAGAACGAACTGCAAAAATAAAGCGCATGCTGCTACTGGAATTATATAGATAAGTAGAATTATCAGGGTCTACTAATGTCCCATGATATTAGCTGCAACCTAGGGGTGGGGTTAGGCAGGGGCACCTCCTACACTAGGGTCATGGTGTTCCCTCCCCACAAGAACTTTATAACCCTCTGACTACTTCTGAGTGCTACTTCCCTCCTGTGCTATTCACAGCTGATGGCTGTGCTCACTCATACCAAGCCAGCACCACAGCATGCTGGAGCAGGAAGCACAAGTCAGAGAAAGATGCACACACCAGAAAAGGCAGCATGCTGCACCCACACAGCAGCCCTCAGTGGGGATTAATCAGCTGCCTATGAAAGCAAAACTTTACAGTATCGCTGTGTTTGGCATATTCCTAAATAGTCACAAGCACAATTGCAGTTGATGCCTGAAATTTCAAACACAACAGATCAAATAAAGAATTAATTAACCTACTTAATTTTAGATTAGTATGTTGCAGATGCCTGTCCTACTTGTGGGCACATCACTCAGGATGACTCCCTTATACACATGGAGGAAAACAAATGCTTCTAGTATACATGTCACCTTGTTATAAACAGCTAGAATCTCTCAGATGAATAACAATTTAGGGAGTTAAGGACTGTCATCTAGCAAACACCTTCTGATCCTAGCCATGAGGAGGTTCTGTTAAATATAACATTGGAGAGTCTAGGGGACACTGAAGATTCTCAGGGTTCAGACTTCATGGGGTTAAGGCACATTCATTAACAAAGCAGAGCCTATTTCCATGACATCATTTTGGTTTTGGTGTGGGTTTTTTTTTAATTTCACATTGGGTTGATATAAAGTGTGACAGAATTTGATTAACATTTACAGTGGTATTGTTTTGACTTCAGACATGTAAAGTGCTGTTTGCACTCACTCACCAATCTCCAAAGAACTATCATGCCTTTTTATCAAAACCAGTGACTTCTTTATTGAGCTCACAGATCTTCTTTTAGGCCTTTTGCCCTAGCCTAATAATGAGCAAGTAATTATCAGGGTAGTCTAAGCACAATGAGGTTTTCACTGGAAATGATGAATCAAGAGAATTTCCAACTGAGATGTGATTCTTTTAAGACATTATAGACTCTGGTTATACTGAGCCAGATAATTATGGAATGATCGATTATTCAGGGTCCCAACATAAAGATTGAAGTGAATCTGGAAGCAGCTGCAAGACATTCTGGGCCTGACATCCTCAGGTCCAAGCCCCCAAATTTATCTTATCTTTTTATTATGGCAGTTAGGGAGCTGGGTTTAATTCCCTGACAAGTAGATTGGCTATTAAACAGGACGAAACCTAACATAGATTTCAGGAGTAGTCCTAATCAGCGACTTGAGTTTTTATACACCCAGAGCTTCTCAGCACAAAAAAGTGTTAGTGTTGTTTTATATCATTCAGACAAAAATTTCTCAGAAAATTACTTATCAAACATGGCACTATTTAAGTCTGCCCCTGCTTTCAGTAGATATCATAACCTGACAACCTCACACAGACAGCTTTAGGCTTTAAAACACTATCTGAAATAAGACAAGTACAGAGAACACTAAGGGCTACCTGCTCTTAAGTATGCACATGCAAATCTATGTCTGTGCAATAGATTCATAGATCAAAAGTGTGGTATAACTTATGCTATTTAAGATAATTTTTCTCAAGATGATAAGAAAAACAAACACTCTAAAATCTCTCACAATTAAGCCAATACATTTTTGTTATTTCTAGGGCAGCTGTGGGAAATTATGACAATCATGAAAAAATGTTACAATCTTATATATCTTAGAGTAGATCAGAGTCCAAGTATGTTAATATTGCCCAAAAACCTACATTTGTATTCTCCGAATAACATTCTTGTGCTGGTGCATAGTCCCCAGTACAGAAATTCAGTTAAATAAGGGACATGTATCTATGCTGAATTTGTGACAGATTTGAATGTAAATTCAGCTCTCCAAGAAAACACCCTCCTGAACTAACATTCCACATGTATTTGCATTTCTGCCACAGCTAAAATTCCAGCAAAGATCTGTGAAGTGCATTGAAATCCACTCCATGTTCTTTTTGATGAGAAAGGCAATACAGAGAGAACACTGCTGTGTTCAGCATCACATTATGTTGAAATCTACCTAGGTGATCTTGCATTAATTTGTTTGCTTGTATCAGTCCACTGAGACCTCAGGTTGGTGCAAGCTATGTCGGCCCCCAAGGCATGATCCACTGGTGTTAGAATGCACAGTACCTGTTGAATATCTTAATTTCTGGGGGAAGTCCAAGGTTGAGTGATACAGGCTGCTGCTACACTGTCCACAGTGTATTTGTCTCTCAGTGATCTAATCCCTCTCCAACTTTTAACTCTTACCATTCTTCTTGCCTTGAATAGTAAGTCAGTCAAGTCAGTTCTCTGACTGCAACTTTGTGATTTGATATGTCAGCAGAGTGCTGACATATAAGGTTAATAAGGTTATTCCACAGAAGGACTCTATAAAAAAATTGGTATCCAGCCTAGGATAAGGAAAGAGGAAAATGACAGGAGAATACAAATGAAAAATACAGTAGAAAACAGAAATTTCTTAGAAAACAGGAACTACATTAGCCTTCTGCTTTATTCATGATAACAAAGTTTGCCTGTTGACAGGCTTCTCCTAAACACCTTCCCCTGCGCAATGTGGCCAGCATAATTACACTGTGAAGCTCCAGCACTCTAGAACAGGTGGCATTATTAGAAATAATGACTTACAGTCATGGTAAGCTACAATATAACCTTGTGCCAAGTCATTAACTTGTGTCACTGCTTTACTGACAGGACTCTGGGAATGATGCATAAAGAAACAAGTCATTTTGGGAGGGAAGGAGTATGAACTCAAGACCTTACCTTTTCAGAGAAACCTGGAGGAAGTCTGTTTGCAGCCTGTGGTACAAAAGATGATTAGACTACCAAATCATGTAACTTGCTCCCTTCTTCTAGCTGCCTTTGCCACAGAATATTTAGCAATAAAGGGATCAGAGTGGGAACCTATAAACCTTCATTTAATGGAAGAAATGTCTCACTCTGTTAAAGGGTCCATTTGCTATGTCCTCAGATAAACTGAATAAAAAATAATGAACTCAGAGGAGAACTTACTATAGGGTAAGTTCCTGGAAAGTGCAGCTGCAAGATAAGCTAACCCTAATTTGTTTGTATTGCTTAGGAGAATGAAACAGGATTGCAAAAGCTAAAAGGGAGAATAAGAACAATTTTGTGGTTGATCAGGAAGTCTGATTCTATTCTTGCCATGATGCAGATTTTTTTTAAGTGACCTGAGGAAAAAATCACCTACCCTTTTGATACTGCACTTTATCCTCAGAGTAAGGGTAATTCTACTTACTTGCTGCAGAACTGTGTTACCTCTTTATTGTTTGGAAAGCTCTTGAGAATCTTGAGCTGGAAGGGCAAAGCTAGAGTATTTTTATTGCTAGAGAAGAAGAGAGTAGAAATGAGAGATGAAGTTGAGCCTTGAGGAGCTCTCCTATCCTGATGGACCATGTCTGCTTCTAACATCCTTTCAGGGAGTTAGGGATTCAGACACAGTGCCAAGGTCACAGTTCCCACATGTTCTCTTTGGTGTCTCTTTTGTTCTGGGAAGCACACATACAAGCAAGTCAATTTTGTCCTTTAGATACCCTTGAGGAAGAGTAATTTTCCTTCAAAATTTCTTCCACCTTTAGAGACAGAACAGCACTTTGGACCTAAATAACGCCACCTACATCAACACCACACCCTTGACAATCATCTGTGAGACAACTGATGTGAACAAAACAGTCTTTTATAGAAGGTAAAATTAAGTTATATCCTTAACCCTAAGTATCTGCAGAGAAAGCTGTCAAACTTTACTAGGGTACATAAAGGCCTAATTTCAGGAACAGCTGTACTAGCACTCCAAACTGTTCATTTCCACCCTCAGTTAGTTCACTAAGAGTCCAGTTTGCTTAGTTCTGTAGTCAGTATTACCATTTTCCAGGCCTAGTGTCACTGAAATCACAGCTAAGAAGTAAGTTAGGATTTGCCACGCATGAAGACTGTTGGACATAGGCTGCAACAGGTTAAGAAGTTTCTGTCTCCAGCTGTCACTGCTTTTGGGTCACATGTGACTGAATCAACAGTTCAGCCTAAAGATAATGCTTTAACTCCCACCCTCAAATGAACTATCCCCCATAAAGTATAGCAGTATTAAACATGAACTACATAAAATAAAAAACAATTAACTCTATGCTAACTATTGTGATAGAACCCTAAATCAATGAGGTAGCTCTGCCTAGATCTTCCCTTTAATGAGCTCCCTGAAGAAATAACCAAGGTTTTTAAATTAAAAAGAAGATTATACTAGAGTAACATCCAGAATACCTAATTTTAAGTAGAGAAAATGTATATTGATTATGCCAGAACAAAATGCAAAAAAGATTTTTTTTATACAACTTTCCTTATGCCCAATGTGCCATTAAAGCTGGTAACCATCCCCCAGGCTTTGTTTTAGGTAATTGAGTGACTTCCTGGGTTGCAGTAAACTTTACGCAGTGCCTGACAGACCCTAGGAAGGTTCTCTCCTATCACCTTTAAAGTCTGGCTCTCTGCTTTTTCAGGCATCTTCACTCTGCTCATCTCTAGGCTGCCATCCAAACACTCGGACCCTAACGTCTGCCTCCAATACCCTCTTGCCCCCCCCAGACAAGACTCTGCTTTTCAGGAAAAGGCTAATTTTTCCTCCTTTTAGGAGAGTCCTAGCACTCAACTCACATTATTTAAAGAAATATTGCATAAAATCAGGAACAAACAAATCAGGCATGCTTTTTACAATGCCAAGGCAAGGGTAAAAATGTAGGAGAGACTTGCCCATTACAACTGGAATGCTGATGTCAAAAAGAAAAAAAAAAAGCAAATACTTTGATGCAAATGGGACTGTGAGCACATCATAGGCTAAAGTTCAAGTTTATCATGTAGGCCTGAGAGATTGCATGTTCGGTTTGTTTTCATGTTATATTCAGGAGAATAGCATTGAACTTAAACTGCTCTTACATTTCACTTGAACAGCTGAAGGTAGAAATAAAAACTAACCTAACTTTTCATAATAGATGCTATAAACAAGGCTATAAAAGTCAGAAAAGAGTTACACTGGAATTGAAATATCAATAACAGGAAATACTAATCTCAAAGAAAAGAATTCTCTTCCTGTGCCTAAGACTCCTGCATGACATAACTCTGAGAAAAACAAGAAGGATGAAAAGACCAGGGCTGAAAGAGTCACTTCTCTCATAAACTGGAGGATTCTCAGATTCCTGGAGAAACAGCAGAACAATTCCCTGTTTCCAGACCAGAACTGAAAGTTGTCATATATGAAAAGGTAAACCTTCATAGCAGTAGCAGATTTTCCTGTTAGTGCTAACAGAGTAAATTACAATTCTTTTTGTTCTTGATTTTTTGCTTTGCCCTCTAAATACTCTCTTCCTGCTCCCCACCAGTTCTTAAGCTGCCCCACAGTCATGATGACTTGCTTTTTGCTGTGAGCAAATCAGAATTAGTGTGGTAAGAAAAAGGACTGTTACTTCTTCTGGTTCATTTAGTTGAGCTGAGATTGTTTTTCAAATAATTTGACTTTGATAAATACTGTGGACTCGAAACTACAAAATAGTTTAGTAAAGACAGAACCCCCCCCCCTCCTGCCCTTTCTGAAGGAAGAGGTTAAACCCTGTGTTCCTATTCTGCTAGGGCTTTGATGAAAAGGGAAGGAAATAGTCTGAGCAAACCAGAGCTAGAAACTCCTCTTATCCTCTTAACAAGGACTCCCCTGAATGGCTTATGACACCAAAATCACTGCATATTTATACTTAAATAAACTGTAGGTGATGGTAAAGCAGTTTTCTAATACTTTGAAAATGTAAAGGTTTAGACTATTCTTACTGGCCAAAATGTCTTATCCTAAGCAGACCAATTTAACAGTTTCACTGAAACTATTTATAGTCAAATTATTTGACAGATCCACTTTTTCTTGAATTATATGGATTTTGAAAATTAACATTTTGAACAGAATAAATTGGTTTTAGATATTGAATAATTACAATTCGACAGACTGAAATAGTGCTGAATCCTATTAACAAAGTGACTTTCCATACCATTCATTTAAAATAGTTTGAGGTGATCAAAACAAACTTATCAAAAGATAAGCTTTGTCAAAAGCAGTATCTTGAAATCTTGTTTTATATAAGCATTAAAAGTTCACCTTTTTGCCTGACACATGATGATTTATCAGAATCTTTAGCACACTATCTTAGCTAAATTTTGACATTTTCATGAGATGGAAAATTTGTTTCTGCTTTTGACAAGCTCTAATCCTCACACTATTAAAATAGCAATAACATAATCTTGCAGTAAATATTGACAGAAGCAATAGGTGAAATTTCAGTAGTTGAAATCAGGTGTTTCACCAAAAAGGAAGAAGAATCTTTTCCTGAATGGTTATTCGTTAAGCCATCAAATTATTCAAGGCAAAGCTAAAAATGTCTGAAAAAAATTGCACCTTTCTATTTAACAGCTTAAATACTAAATATAGTCTGTGGTCTAAATTTATTATGAGCCTATATGAGAAGTTTTACCTTAATTCTTCCTTTTAACAATCTGAGATAGAGAGACAAAGATGAGAAGGAAGCAAGATCATTGTTATTGTATTCAGCTGCCTTAAAGGTAGATGAACTCACAGATGCAGCACTGTGGCAAAACTAGCACAGCTTTTGCTCATACAGTGTATGGATAAAGTTACTACTCCACAGTTCTCAAAACTTGGCACCTGCATGATGATTAACATGAGATTCAGGTGAGGGCTGAGGGGAGTGGATTCCCACCAATACTGAGAATTTTAGGGGACCCCCCCCAAGGACTGCTATTAGAGAGTGGTAAAAACACAATGTATGAAGGAAAGAAGTTAAGGGGCAGAAGTAATACAAATAATGCACAAAAATATTCACATAGACCTATGCAGAAAAACCTGGAAATAAACATGAAGTAAGGGATTAAAATAAAATTTCTTTAGGACTGCTATTGAGAAATGCTGATTTTTCAGAAGGCAATGCTCAACGATTATTCACAGTTCCTATGGCATTTGCTCACGTCTGCAAAGAACTGAAGTTACTCCATTAATGAATTACATCTGCATTTATTAACTCTGGAACTTAGATTTAAAAATACTGCACCAAAAGTACACAAGAAAAAAACCCAGATCAAACTAGAAGAAAATTCATGTAAATCAAATTGGTTTCTGTCAACTATTCATCCCAATAAACTACTGGCTAAACTGAATTTCTGGTTTCTGAAGAGTTTGATAGGTATTTCACTATGTATTTTTAGCTAAAAAAAGGAGTAACATTCCCTTAGAATATTAACGCCTTAGAGTGAAATTAAATGTATTCTGTTTTGTATTTAACATCAGTGAAAAATTCCAGTACATCTAAAGATCATCTTATAGATGTGAAAGCCCACACCTGCAAATACCAGTTAGACAAGAATCAGTCTCTACTTTTACAAATATATGGCATTAGCGTCATGCTGATTAGCTAACTATTGTAATACCTACCTCAGTGATCAATATTTAAAACTTATCAAATCTTGTTTTTAGCATTAGTGTAGCTTTATTCGGCATGTTGGCATCAAAGTAAAGATTGGATCTTTACTCCAAGGTGTTCATAATCTAACAGCCGGATTTGCTTCTAATACTATTTACGCTGAACAGCTCTGCCATGCGTAAGATGTCCAAATTTTGCAGATAACATATTGTAAATGAGTAGATATAAAACTGGCAAACAAGGTAATAATGGAGAAAGCGAGCCAACATTAAAGAATGAGGAAGAAACACAATCTGTGTTAAAGCATTTTTTCCTAATTATACAGTTTGTGTCACTTCATACTTTGTCTTAATTGAAAACAAGACACAGTGCAAATCAACATGGAAGGGTAATGGAGACAATTTCACCAGAGCATGTGAGCAGAAAAAAAGGACTGCTTCAGGTGTAAGGCAGAGAACAGAAAAAGAAACAGTGGCATAAGGACCAGAAGAAAGAATGAGAAGAACAGGATTATAAAGGGTAAAAAACAGGAAAAACTAATATTTAAGCAAAGGCCCATACAAGTATGGCTCTGGGGTTGTGACTTATATTTTACTCTCACTTTACATCTGGTCTATAACAGGGTGAATTGATTAAATTAGTGGAATTACTGGTGATATACATCCCACGTGAAGAGCACAGGATCAGGCCATGAGTTGTGAAAGAAATTTGAGGCAGAGTAATATTTAGATAGTTTGCTGAAAGCTGGAGAACAAGGGAAACAATTAAAAGAAGTGAAGACAGAAGGTAAAGTTGACAATTTTTCACATTGAATAAACAAACTGTAGTCAACACTTCTTTAGATGATGGAAATGCAAAGCCTGTTAATGTCTCATCCGTTTTATCCTTGGACTTTATTCAATATTAACTCTGGATTTACTTCTGATTTTATACCATCAACCTTTTAGTAATTTATTTACTATGCAATCAGCAAGACAAATAAGATTCTTTTTGGTTTGAATTCATAATTCTACTGTCGACTATTTGGTGTCATACTACCTTGCCAACAAGCACCAACTGTCAGCTGCATGGCTATATGTGAAGGGTGGATAGGCCAATCATTGGTCACAAGGTAAGGTTCATATGTTGTTCCATCCATGTATAAGGTAACAACGGGAAACTCAACATTGACAACGTAGTAATGCCATTCTTTATCACAAATCTGAAAGACAGAATGCAAGAGAAAAATATTAATTAGCCCTTATTGTCAGGTGACTATTTTTTATATCCCATACATTTTTTAAATTGTATTGTTTCCAAATTCCACTAATTGAAAAAAATAACATTATTGCAATTTATACATCATTAAAATTAATGAAAGTTGAAACAATGTTGATAAATACTTATGCTATACTTGCAGAATATATTTGATAAACAGAGGCATCTTAAAACACACTCCTTGAAAACAAGACACGGATAAAATCGAAAAATCAGACAATTTGGTATGGCTCTGTATTTTCACATTTGTTAATACATAATATTAGTTTCTTAATGTTTATATTGACTTTTGAGAATTACAAAACTGTATGTAAGAGATGCATACTTGGGATCTATCGACATAGTTACTGGAGATCCCTATTAGCTTCAAATTAAGAAAATATATAACATTTAGTCTGTAGATTGATGAGTTATTATCAGTGATTTGATTCAATTGCCATTATTAACTTATTGCATTAGTACTTAGAAAAAGTACTATGCAATGCATCAGGACCTCCATAGTGCTAGAAGAACCTCTGTTGTGCTCTGTATACACACAGATGGACAAGTGGTCTATTTGTCTACCTGATTTGGGCAGGAAAATCAAATCTCCATGCTTCATGTTTTGGTCTTGAGCTTTTTCCCAGACAGTTGGCAGAATGAAGATCTATATGGTTTCGCTGATATACATCAGCTTTGAAAAGCAATGGCCACAGTTACAACATACTTTCAAGATGACAGTATTAGTGTCAAATCTCATGAATTTCTGCACTGGACAACCAGGGATTACTGCAAGATGGTCAAATTCGGTTTTAGTTCAGAAATGTACAGCTGGAAGTCTAGTGTGTAAATATCAATGCCTACCCAATTCTTTTTTCCTTTGTTGTATCTTTCATATTTAAAAGTTCAAAGGAATAAATCACAGCAAATTGGTAGGATGGGTGGGCTGTTTTTAAAAATAAAGCAATAGTTACAATCACGCTACTTTCAATTCTGTAGAGATTCTTGTTTTGATGTATTAAGAAATGAAAGTGCTTGAATGCAGATATCCTTGCTGATTCATAGAGGGAAGTGGGAAAGTGATATTTAAACATAACATTTTGTCCTTGGCCAGGTTAAGTGCTATCTGCTGCAATATCTGCCCTTTGAAAGCAAAAGCTAATGTTTTGTTCCAGAAGACATTTCAACAAGAACTTAATAGCTTCTATTTCAAATGGATACATTTATTACTGCAGACATCATAGCTCCACAGCAAGAGATAAATGCAGCAAAGGGCTGCTAGAGCCTTCCTTTTGTAAGCAGTAGACAGCACAAATGTTTTCTGAAGGTTAAATGAACTGAAACCAAAATTGAAAGTAAATAAATTGGAAGACTGAAAACTTTATTGAACAAACAGGAATCACGAATAGTATTATGCAGTCCTCCCTTTCAAGGAAAAACAGTTTGCCAAGTTTCCTGACCTGATCATTAGAATGTGATGCATCACGGCCGCATGTGTCAGACATTTTATATACAATAAAATGAATGAAGTGCCTGAGTTTGAGAGACCTTGCATGACAAAAACTACAGGCGTTAATACTTGACACTTTTCAGAGAACTGTTCCAGAGTATTTCTGTTTTGCAACCCTAAACTGCATCACTTGGGATGCCCCAAATGCTATTAAATGAGTGAGCAATCCTCCTCATATTTAATCAAAGCAAGAGCACTTTAAGATAGCAAACCCAAACATTTTGGGACATCATATACACAAAGAGCATGTTAACACATAGCTAGTCTCAGTTACTCTATTGACTAGTAGGGCAGTTATATTTTTCAAAGAAAATAATTTCTGGAAAAGCAAGATTACATAAGTTCCACAATTCAGACTCCAGCAGGTGGATTCCAGTGCTTCCAAGAAAAAACGCAGATGTCCAACTGCAGATGTCCACACTAGACAAAGTACTTCCTAACCCTTATTTTTTCTGATACATTCTGGAACATAAGATAGTGCAAGTGTAGACAGCTTGGTGAAGTCCTCAAACCATCACTTGCATGCTTTTCCTTAAATTTCAACACATAAACACATCAAGTTTTACTTTAAATGGAATTTAGGCACTTAAAATCCTAGCTTGGTACTTCCTGAGATTTCAAAAGCACCTGAGTTAGTCAGGTGCTTAATTGTCATATGATTTCAGTAAAATTTAGGTACACAGACACATGTATAATCCACCAAAAGATCTTTAAGTATCTGTGCTGGATCCCAGTACAAATATTCTATAAGGAAGCAATAAAATTATTTAAAAACTCTGGAATACATCCCAGTCACTCAGCAGCAGGCAGTATTTCATGCCTGGCTATTTCACAGGCAGCAAAATAATGAAATAAATAATTGTGGAGTGTAATTTGTTATGCTGTCATTTTAGACACCTTCTTCACCTTCTTAACATAGGAAGCCAATTTCTTCCCTGCATGCATTCCACAGTGGCAATAGAATGTGTAATGTGATTGCAGTGAAGCCATGAAAATGAAATGATAAAATATACTATTCTGGCAAATAAAGAAATTTTCATCATCTCAAGTAAGAACTTTATTTTAAAAAAATCTAACGTATAAAGTTATCCTAATGGGATAAAATTACAGATGAGTAAGCTTGGCTTTCAAAGATTGCTGGATGGCTAGGACAGTCTAATCACTCTATCATGTCAGTCTGCCTCTAAAACATATTAATCATATCACAGTGAATTAACCAGCTTGAAGTCTTAGTGCTGATTACAAGCCATTGCATTGGAATATGCTTTTATGAAATAGATGAAAACAGACTCAATATAAATCTGATGAAGTGAGTTTCCCAAAACATTAAAGCTATTAGCATCTTCTGATGAAGAATGTCAGATATTTTTCTGTTTTATATTGGAATGTTTAGGAACAAACTGAAATCAAAGCACTTTGGTTTGAGAAGCACATGGTGCTTAGAAACAAACTTTGTTGGTCTGCAAAATGTCTCTTTTTATGGCTTGGTACATGAGGGCTAGGCATGCACACATGAGAACATGCACTTCACAGTTTACAGCTTTTTTAGCCTCACTTAGGTCAGCTGTGGCATACTCATGCAAAACAGATCATTCACCTGTTTGGCTAGATACACAAAACTTGTACTTTGAGCAGTGTCCCAGTGCCTCAGTTCAGTACTGAAGAGCCATGCATATTCACAACCCTGTAACTAGCTTCTGGAAAATCCCTTAAGTAATGTTCAGCAGACCACTGAGTTTGACCACGCAAACAGCTCTGCACATCCTGTACTTTGAGACTATTATCCCTTTAGAGCTGCTTTAGAAAGCAAATATTGCTTCCATCTTTCTGGTTCGTGAGACTTTGCTGAGGAAGTGTTCTCAGAATACACTCAAACATCCACAAAAAAGCAGTAAGAAGAAGAAAAGGCAGGCAAGGAAAGCTCTCTTCTTACTATTAACAGCACTATTTAGTACAGGTATGAGACACAAAGTCCTTCTTTCTGCCTAAGTGGTCTGAACTGTTATTTTCTACAGGTTGTTTGAAGAAAGCACCTTGATCCAGCTCTAAAAAACAGAGCATGCCACTCTATTCACTTCCTGACACCTTTCTTAGTGTCTTAACATGCTCTGAACCTCTCAATGCAACACCCCTCTCCCCCAGCGTTCATTAGACCACATCTAAAATATCGTGCCTAGTTTTGGACCCCTGAATACAATAAATACTTCGATAAACTGGAATTAATTCAGTGGAGGACCAACAAAATGGCCAGCTCTTGCCATGTGAGAAGAGACTGAGGGAACTGGGCTTGTTTAGCCCGGAGTGGGGCAGCATTAGGAGGACAGTAAGAGTAGCCTTCCAGTGCCTAGGGAAAAGATACCAGGAAGACAGAGACAGGCTTTTCAAAGTGGTACATGCTATGGCAAAGAGACAATGGATATATGGTGAAACAAGACAGGTTCAGACTGGATATAAAGTAAGCCTTCATTTCACTGTGTGGACAGTCACACAGTAGAGCAGGCTGCCCAGAGAGGTTGTGCCTTCATCCTTGGACATTTTTAAAGACCTGTCTGGATAAAGGCCTGAGCAACCTGGTCCAAGCTCATAGCTGCCCCTGCTCTGAGGATATGGTTGGCCCAGAGGCCTCCTGAGGTCTCTTCCCAGCTAAATTATAATTCTGATTTCATAAACACCATTGCACTGAAGGTGACAGAAGGGAAACGGCGTCCCTCTGATGTGGCATTCTTCTTAAAGATGGGAAATGTCCAAATCCTCTTAGCCACAGGAATTACAATTCAGGTTTGCTATCTTAAAGGTGACTGCTGTAACCACCAGGCTATGAGGTACAGCAGCAGCACTACCACCATCTTCCTCTGGCCTCATTTTGAAAAAGAAAGACAAACCCCTCCAAAGTTCTTGAAAGGTGCATAAGATGTCTCCATGCTCTGATATGTGATGACTTTCTTACATAGACAACTCCTAGTATGACATATTTGGGGGAGGTTATGTGGACATTGTTTCTACAATGCACGTTCCACCATGTTTTGAAAAACTGGATGTCATTTGTCATTGACGCTAGCAACACAGATATTTATGAATCAGATCCTTTTTAAAGGATGACAAATGTATAAGGCTTTATTTTAAGTTTGTACTCCTTTCACATGACGATTAGAATACGTTCTATATTTATATCAGCTGTGATGAGAATTAAATGTCTAGGGAGTCTAGATAATAAAATCTGTGCATTCATTTCAGAATCACAACTACTGGCTACTCCAGTGGACTGCACAAAGTGCACTTATTCTAGTGTGGAGCTGTTTGTAACTACATAACATGAATGCAAGTCCTCTTCCAAATCAGCTTCATGCTTTTGGAGAAGTTATACCTTGGTGGAGGCAGAACAAATTCTGGCTAAACAAGGCCTCTTTGAAAACTTGCTATGCCCTACCCCATAGACATCGTTGTTTCCTATGTTCCGCTCTTGCTTATCTGATGCCAGCTTCACAATACTTCCCTTCTGTTAATTGCTGACTACTAATGTGAACTGGGAGGCTCACAAGAATAAGAACAGAACTGCTTTGCAAAACAGCTTTTTAAAAATCCCTTTAAGAAATAAACCACCCCAAATCCTATATTCGCTGTGGAAAAAAAAATCCCAAATTAATGGTTTTCATCAGTCACGATATTTCATTGCAAACATACTTCAGACATAAAAGAGAAAATAAAATAAAAACCAAAGGAAAAAAACCAAACGAGGTGAAGGTACTAACTGTAACAATTTCATTTGAAAATGCTAAAAATGCTTTCAACTTAACTGGAGTGCTCTTTTCCATTTTTTCTTTCCCTATGATTTGGCTAGTATCAGCAGAGTAGTAAACAATTCAAGTTATGCTAAGTTTTCTTTTCTGAAAGAATTCTCCATTTCAAGTATTTGCGAGCAGCAATAGAAGAGTTTATCCTCTAGGTAACTCCCTCATTCCTATTTCCCTCTGACACACAGCCCTCCCATCTGTCTTTCAGATGTTTTTTTCCCCAGGACCACTATTGCTCTTTCCCTTTGCTACAAGTTTTAGCATTTTATCTTTTTGCCTACAGCATTTAATCTATTATAGCACCTCAAATATTAATTGATATAAAAACAATAAATTCAATACCATTGGAGCTTTTTTTTTTCCTCTTTTAATTCTGCGCCCCCCCCCCCCTTTCTATTTTGTTTTTGTTAAAATATGTTGCTAACAAACTGGTCAGTTGACTGCGTCACATTCTTTCACTAACTCTCATAAAAATTGGGCTTAATTCCAGTCTTATTGACTGATTCAAATTTAAATAGTTGCACATAAGAAGAAATTATCTAGAATCTTCTGGAACAAAAAAAATCCTAAACTAGGTCAGAATGTCGGCTGTGTTGTAGTGGTGCTCATGGCCAAAGGAAATGCTAATGGGTCTAGGGCATCTTCTCAGAGGGACAACTCTCTGTGTACTTGGGCTCAAGAAGGGACTGACTACTGACAGCAAGTTATGTGCTAAAAACTTGAAAATACAGTGGTTTATTAAGAAAAGCGTAGTAGTCATTGCAAATAGCTGGGCTGGTGAGACCAATCTGACCAATATTTTAATTTCTGTCACAGACTAAAGGTATTTTAAAACTGCAAACACAGAGCTTAACTTTTTGAAAGTGAATAAAAGATTTACAGAGAAATTGCAAAGGTGTTCAAATCTCCTCTCTTTTCCTTTTTATGGAAAAATTCTAAGTATGATTTCCATTAAACATTAACATTGAATGAATTAATTCACTTCTACAGTTAAATTCTTATCAACAGAGGTGACTTAAATTGAAAAAAAAAAAAAAGTGCACTTCTGTTTGTTCAACCTAACTTTACAGAGTATAAATCATCCTGCCTGAACTGATGTGCATCTGCTGGAATGTCACTCCAAGATGTGCTGGCCTTTACAGAACTGTAACTGTTTGTTAGACCATGGAGCACTTCAGTAGCAGTCTTTTCTTCATTGCAGCAGAATTCTGTGTCCTCTCAATAAATCTGTTTTCTGCTGTTTGGTAGTATTTCAATAAGTAAAACATTTAGGCCACTCTATAATCAAGATTATAGTGGAGAAGGCTATTATATTCATTTATAGCAAAATGGGATCATTAGTGAAGGAAGAACCACATTCACATAGGGATTACAATACCCAAGCAACTAGAATATTAATGCTTACCTCTGCTTGCAAGGAGGTCAGGAGTATACTTGGGATTATAAATTGCATATTTTTGTAAAGTAGCATAATAGAAAATTAGTCATGCTTAGTCTGTCACTGTTTCTGTACAAAAATGTCCTCTCCAATGGTTGTGCACGTCTAGAAAAATGCAAAGTCTACAGAAGGTGAAGAAGGTACTGTTTCCACTAATACAGTGTTGCAGCACATCATATCTTAAGAGGTTGAATTATTATCACACTTATTAATTAATAGTTAATATTATTAATCATTGTTATGTTTTTATTAACAGCAAAGCTTTCTCGTTGGATGTACATTTACTATATTTATAAATCTGCAAGTCCTTCAGCAAGCCAAATGTTTACCTCAAATCCTTCGTAGGCTCCAGTACAAAGTATGTACAGTGCTTAAACAAAACCCTTAACAATAGAATAATTTCCTTATTTGCAAGCATATCTTGATAGAGCTGACAGAGGTCATCATTATGAAAACTTTGTAAACACGCAGAGACAACTCAGGCCCTGCATTTTTATCTCACCTCAGTAAACACGACAACAAATGGAGGGAATCTCCCTTTGATTTTATGCTTAAAGGCATTAGCATTATCCACTCAGTTACAGCACCCAGATCAAACCCTCTGCCCTGTTCTGAAAGCAGCCACAAGCTTTGTAAATCTGCTTCAAAGCATGACACCCACTACCCTTGTTCAGCATACAGAACACAGATGATATTTGGATGGGGATAGGGATATTATTTGAGTTTAAAAAATACTACGTTTTTCTTTACATCTCCAAACTAATGCCTTGTGAAAGAGCTTTGTAAAAATTTACAGTTGTTCTTTTCTGTTGGTGACACTAAATAGACATTTAAATGGTTCCAATATATTTTGATAGAAAAATTTTAATAGATTTTGATATATCAAAATATTTTTATTATATATTTTTGATATATTTTTATAGCACTGAGAGAAAGTACTGTACTGCATACAAACAGGGAGCTCAAAGGCAACAGACTTAAAGGTTCTGAGGACAGTTTCATTACACCTTTAATAGGGACCTAAGGAATAGTGCCACTGTAAGAAAGCAATCCTGAAAAAGATATTAATTTGGAAACATTTGGCAGTGGTTTTCAAGTAAAAGTGAAAAAGTTACACATAGTTGCAATTTTTTTAAAGAAAAATGTTGTATTTTTGCATATGCAAAATAAAAATAAAATTTCATGAGAGTTTTAGGCAGTCTAGTCATTATGCACAAGATTGATGAGTTTTGCATGAAGGCAATCCAAAGCTGAGCATAGAAATGGCTTTCTCCTGTCCCATGCTAGGGTTTACAACTGTTGTCTCTGATGAATGGGAACTTTAAAGACATTGTCAAAAGAGCTTTTATCTGTTACTTTAGAAACTCATTTAGTATCTTAGTATCTATCCATCTGTATCTATCTATCTTATCTAGTATCTGTTTTTCTATTGTCAGTTCTCATCCACAGACTTCTACAATTAAGGCACGTTAGTTTAAAAAAAAAAGAAAAGAATGTACCTTAGGGCATTGCTTTTGCTATAACTCTGCTGCTTTCTTGTGATTTTTTGTAATACATCTTTGCCTTAATTTCAGTAGCTGAGCTATGTGCAAAAGCTGATTAAGTGATATAGGGAAATAAGTTACACAGTTGACCTTTTATCTCTCTTTCTCACTGTCTATAAACACCTTATGATTTCTTTCTGGGTTTTTTTAATTATCCCATCACCACCAAGAACAAAATATATACTGTTACAAATGTCCTAGTGTAGACTGCAAGTATGTAATTCAGTATGCAGATATTCGTATTCAGGATGTGCTCACTTCATCGGATAGCTGGGTTACCTAGTGCATTTGTGTTTTCTAATATAATGAACAAAAATATATTCCTGCTATGAATATGCAGGCCTTATAGTAAAAACTTGCTGTTGTGAAAATCAACAGAATGCACTGCAAATTGGCTTTATGCTACAATATAATCTTCCAGGATATTAATTTTGGGAAAGAGCTATTGAAAATAAACAAAAGCAGAGTGCAAACACAGACTAATCAAATTCATCTGGTAATACAAATTGTTACATCTTGTAGCATTATTTATTCTACCTCAGTAATAGGTTCTGTGCATTAGGACAGATATTTGCTACATGTGTTGGCTTTACTTAATCTAAATATTACTGAAACTGAAAAGGATTAAAACATTTGTGGCAAAGGGTCAGTATATTCTTGACCACTAAGTGGAGCTGTGCAGATTGCAAATGTGTCCCCAATATCTCCACAACCTCTTCAGCAACCGTTAAATAAAGCTCTAAAATATTCATATTATTTACTGAGGTTTTTTTAAATAATCTCTTTGGGTTTCCCTTTTGTTGTGGTTTAACCCCAGCCAGCAACTAAGCATCACACAGCCGCTCACTCACCACCCCCCAACACCCAGTGGGGTGGGGGAGAAAATCGGGAAAAGAAGTAAAACTCGTGGGTTGAGATAAGAATGGTTTAATAGAACAGAAAAGAAGAAACTAATAATGATAATGATAACACTAATAAAATGACAACAGCAATAATAAAAGGATTGGATTGTACAAATGATGCGCAGTGCAATTGCTCACCACCCGCCGACCGACACCCAGCTAGTCCCTGAGCGGCGATTCCCCGCCCCCACTCCCCAGTTCCTATACTAGATGGGACATCCCATGGTATGGAATACACTGTTGGCCAGTTTGGGTCAGCTGCCCTGGCTGTGTCCTGTGCCAACTTCTTGTGCCCCTCCAGCTTTCTCGCTGGCTGGGCATGAGAAGCTGAAACATCCTTGACTTTAGTCTAAACACTACTTAGCAGCAACTGAAAACATCACTGTTATCAACATTCTTTGCATACCGAACTCAAAACATAGCACCATACCAGCTGCTAGGAAGACAGTTAACTCTATCCCAGCTGAAACCAGGACACCTTTCTACATTTATCCTTTAGCAGCTCCCTCACACGACACTTTTTTTTCCTGTCTGTAAAATCGATATGCCCTGCCTCTGAAGGCATAGTAGATACAGTATGTATGTAGTAATTAAGGCAGGCTGGAAGAAAAATATACTGTATATAGGAAAAGAAGGAATCAATATACTCCCACCAGTTAAATTAACAGGTGATACATTGAAAGTATTATCACAATCTACAAATTCAGTGTTTTTTCCATAAGAATACTGTTGCACACTTAACCTCCACATAAAACTTGTAGTTGGAACCTTAGCCTGCATAGCCCTGCTCAAATTTGATCGCAAAGTCTCTCTGAGCAAGCTCCTGAATTCTGACGGTGGCAGGCAGTGAAGGAAAACAAAAAAACAACCCAACCAGATTGCTTTGCTCTGGACCAGTGCTTTTATGCTTATGAGACTAGAGCATCACCACTCTTCCAATTGTTAGCAGTAGTGGTTGTTAGATGGAGTAATTTTTACTCCTTTGTGAGGAAGCTTGCCCATAGCTACTGTCTGTATCGGAACTTGGATGTGTCTAGTACGTATGCTGATATGTCGGCTTCATAATAGGGAGAATTTGGAAAACCAAATAAACATTCTTCCATATTTGTGTTTTAAATTTATTTCTTTTAAAACTAGCTTTCAAAGAGCTTAAAGCAGCATATCTTCTGATCTGTGCATTTTATTGCCATGTAATTCTGCAGTTTTAAAGGAATGTGTATGATCAGTCCTAGAATAAAGGAGATTGAACATTGTGAAAATTAATCCCTTCTTTCTGGAACCTCAACTAAGTATGAAAAGAATGTTAACCAGAGAAGGAATCGAAAGAGAGACTTCCCTGCTCCTTATGCAACTCTTAAGCAAGTTATCGCTTCCTCAGAGGACTTTTGGTGAGGAAACTAGAAACACAGCTCGTGTTTCTTACCTCTAGTTGCATGCATAAAAGGAAGAGAAAACTCTTGGGATTAGAGAAAGGTGGGCAAGAACCACAAGAATCTCATTCTCAGGGCTCTACTGACAGTGGAGCAAGTCTGAGATTCTAAATCAGGTACCAGTTCCAGGCCCACAGACAGACAGTATGAAACCCTGACAACAACGGCCCTAAAACTCTCTTCAGATGTCACTATACTGACACCTTATTTAGGAAGATAAGCAAAGCAGAAGACATTTTCCATTACAGTATATTTTGAAACAGAGGAACTGGAAGTGAAGGCTTGGGAGGCACTTCTTTGCCCATGTAATCTCACTAATTGAAAGATAATGCAGTTTAATGCTGCTTGTTTTAAAATTATATTTTGTATACCTTATAAAACAAGTATTTCAATGTAAACTATTCAGTACAATGTATTGAGTATAAATCTAATGGATTTTCTCATGTACCTTGCTCAAGTAAATGCTATATGCAAATAAGTACATACCTAATCACAGTCCTTCCAAACTGGTATTTTCAACTGTTTACTCACTATCTAGTCCATGTTTTTTCTTCTGCTTAGTGTTTATACAATTTAGACATTTACTTTCACTTAAAAACCCCAAAATTTTTACAGACTGTTTAGGAAATAGCCCTAAGATTTGTATGGTATTCTTAAGAAAATATAAGTAGAATATGTTATTAGAATACCTTGAGTTCTGATATTTATTATGCAGTATAGTTTATTTAACATGTCAAACAGTAGTGTGGATGTCCATTAAATCATTCAAAAAATTTATTGAGGGAACTACCATCTTTTAGGAATTTTGAGAAATACACCAAGAATACCAATTTGTCCAAAATTAATTCCTGAAAATACATTCATATAGCATGCTTGCCAAGTATACGTCTTTATAGCTATAGCTGATGTTCCCATAGGAAACACCATGTTGCATTTTATCAGAAATGCCTATTTACCTTGTAGTGACAAATAAAAGCAATCCTTTTTCTCTCTCCTCAGCCCTTTCCCCTCTATGTATATTCAAATGAATGTAGAAGGAAGAGCAAGCACCTAGAACAGATGAGTCTGTATTTAGTACCAGACTTACAGCTGTAAGACATGTTTTGATCTTTGATTTTCCTGAGATCAAAAAATGAATCTCGCAGAGCTCTGTAGTATATTTTATTTTGAGGTTGACTGACACCGCAGATGTCTTTTATCTCAAAGAAGAGGGTGAACAAAGACACAGCAGTCACCCTGTGGCAACTGGAGCAAATGTTTTATTACTGTGAGTTAGGCCTAATCTGATTTGTTTATCATCCTTAGTTTAAAAGAGCTATGTATATAGATCTGACTCTGAGTTTTCCAAGATTTATTATCTGGTTTTGTCTAAACTACCTGCCCCATATGCTAGAGAGAGGATGTTAATTGTAACATTGACCTCTGCTAGATAGAGTCTGTTAGTCTCCCTTGTGCTGTTGACATTCTGCCAGGCAGAGTAGATCACTGTCTTTCATCACAGTATTCTGTGCCCTCTTTTGTAATCACAATACCCACTCTGTTACTCCATCATTTAATGAAGCCAACTTTATTCCAACCACATATGACATTTAAGTCATCTGCAAACTAACCTTCAGAGTATAAAAGCTGAAGGGAATTAAAAAGCTAATTGTAAACCTTTACTCATTAACTGTAGAAAAAGAAAGGAGAGGGGAAAAAAATCAGACACTCTTAGCTTCTCATTTTGCAGTCCCGTGATAAGATCTTGCATGATACTATTTCTGGCCATTTTCCATCAGAAACCATTCCATTTTGAAATATATCTGGCTATTTACCTGGACAGATTCTTCTCCTGTCTCTTAGAAGAGACTAGACTACTCTGTACATTACTGTAAGATTGAGAGATGAGTGGGTGGGGAAGGATGTGTTAAAAACAATTCAATGGTTCCATACTTTCTAGCTTTTAGTTGTACATATATATGTATGAATGTATAATATATGTTAATATGCATATGCATACATGAACTCACAGACTTTGGGGTTTTTTTATTGTAACAGAGTGAAATAAATTTGAAAACAGGTTTGCAGAACAGTTATGGATTTCTAATGCTTTAAAATAAAAAGGGAACATGGTTTTCAAAATGTCAACATGGTATAATCACTAAAATGAATAAACCCCAAACAGCTCATATCGATGTAAATATTTTCTCAGACCAATTTGTAGTATTCTATCAGTTGTGAGTCTCTTATTCTAGTTGTAAGGACTTCAGGGGACTTTTGTATCAAAACAAATTGATTTAAAAACTGCTAAAAATAGAGAAATTACCAGAGCACTCAAAATACATAAAATTTTTTCAGAAACTAAATATTTAATAACTGAGTTGGACCGAAATTGAAATTAAACTATTGAAATGAAACATAGCTGACAGAAAACTGATAACTGTTAACTATACTATTAAATGAAACTATTACTGATACTCCTTCAGCTACCTAATAACAAAGTCTTGGTAGGTAATAAAAGGCAAAATAAATTGTATAAATTGTTATAATGATCCCTTAAAGAAATATTCATAGGATTAGGAGGTAACAGGTTGATTATTCTTCATCAGCAAGGAAATTTTTCCTGGTCTTTAAACTCTCCCTCTCTGCCTTTCTCTCCTTCAAGTAAATAAGCCTAGTAAACATGATTTGAACATAGTGTTCTGAATTGGGCCACCCCTCTTTCCAGGCTTTCTAGGCTGAAGAGTGGTCACCAAATGAGAGTACATATAATGGGTGCAGTTGAAGCGGCCCCCTGTTTCAGAAACAATATTCCCTTCTCATAAGGCTGTCAGAAACTGCTACCCAATGAAAGAGGCAGCATGATTTCAGCAGAAGTTAGAAAGCCAGGAGGTGAGTAGACTAGTTAAAGAAGCATTTAGCAGCTTTTGCTACTGTTGTTTAAATAATAATAATAATAATAACAATAATAATAATAATAGTTTCCATTTTGACTGCCCTTTGTTTTTATAATACTAATTACCTTTAACAGAGAGCTTTACTGAACAGTAACTCATACTGGTAGTGTTGTTTTACTTTTTTCCTTTTTTTTTTCTTCCCTTTTTTTCCTATTAATTAACACCACTTGATCATGAACTTACAAAAGGCAGAAAAGTACCCTGATGTAAGGTCAAACACCACTTAGTAGTCCAACTGTTTGTCAGAATTAGTGATCTCAAAGGAGTATCAGAAAACTGTTTTGTTTTCAGCCCTCTTAAGGAAGAAGAGTCTACTAGGTATCAGAAAATGTTCATTGTACAAAAAAGCCCACAGTCATCAGACTTTCTTCTTAGAATTTTACAAAATATTGCTTTAGTTGTGGCTAAAAAATTCAAAATCTTCATTAGGACAAATACAACTGTCCTGGTTTCAGCTGGGATAGAGTTAATTGTCTTCCTAGTAGCTGGTACAGTGCTGTGTTTTGAGTTTAGTATGTGAAGAATGTTGGTAACACTGATGTTTTCAGTTGTTGCTAAGTAGTGTTTAGTCTAATGTCAAGGATTTTTCAGCTTCTCATGCCCAGCCAGCGAGAAAGCTGGAGGGGCACAAGAAGTTGGCACAGGACACAGCCAGGGCAGCTGACCCAAACTGGCCAATGGGATATTCCATACCATGGGACGTCACATCTAGTATAGAAACTGGAGGGAGTGGGGGTGAGGGGATCACCACTCGGGGACTAGCTGGGTGTCGATCGGCGGGTGGTGAGCAATTGCACTGTGCATCATTTGTACATTCCAGTCCTTTTACTATTGGACAGGGTACTTCAGGACATGGTTTACTGGGCATGGTTGATGGTTGGACTCGATGATCTTGACGGTCTTTTCCAACCTAAATGATTCTATGATTCTACTGTTGTAATTTTATTAGTGTTATCATTATTAGTATCTTCTTTTCTGTTCTATTAAACCATTCTTATCTCAACCCACGAGTTTTACTTCTTTTCCTGATTTTCTCCCCCATCCCACTGGGTGGGGGGGAAGGGAGTGAGCGGCTGTGTGGTGCTTAATTGCTGGCTGGGATTAAACCACAACAACAACTCTTCCATAAATTCATTTATTTCCATGTGCATTCTAGACAGATGTTCCCAAAACAAAATAAAACATAACATGGTAAAAAATTAAAACAAAAGAACCCACAGTAAATACTCAGGATTCACTCTGCACATCCGTATCA
Source organism: Haliaeetus albicilla (assembly GCF_947461875.1). Lineage (NCBI taxonomy): Eukaryota > Metazoa > Chordata > Aves > Accipitriformes > Accipitridae > Haliaeetus > Haliaeetus albicilla. Next base: position 21,489,534 of record NC_091491.1, on the reverse strand, counting down.
CAACAAGCCATGAGTTTAAACTCAGTTTTGTAGTATAATTACACATGCTGGCTTTTCCTTCAAACTAGTTTTCCAAATGTTATATAGTATACATTTGAGGCTTATACAGCACCCAGTTGAAGTTTTATGCCTGATGCTCCTGATACCACAGAACTTATGTAAATCTCAAAAGAACTACTCAAAATTTGTCAATAGACCATGAGCTTACTGAGTCTCTTAAAGTCCTGCAACTTTACTAAACCAAAATATTTTTCTTTGAGAATACCCAGATAAATATTTTTGAATTGTACATTCATTCGTCAAGAGAGTAGCAGGACATTAAAAGGTGAGTAAACTATATATATAGCAGTGTTTATCAGAAGTAGATAAACTCTACATTGACCACACCTAAAGTAAGCAATTTCTGCTTAGCTTTTCACACTCAACTAACCATAACCAATTATGACCAATAACGTGCTTTGTGATCTCTTTGATTGAGTGATGATATTTTTGACCCATACACTTTATAGCTCCTTCTTTCTTGTCTTTATGGATTATAAAAATAAATGTACAGACCACAAGCCACCCGGGGCTAGAGGAAGGGGCAATGATTTCATTTATCTAATTTAGGTGTTAAAGTTGGGTGTGCATTTTCAGCGTATCTGCTCTTCATAAGTGCAGGGATTCTGCCTGTTAGATATTTCTATTAAGAGATTTGCAATGAACTTATTTTTCACTCTTCAGAGAGCTCAGTAATATGTATGGTCTGCAAATGGAGTTCTGGTCATAAACTAAATTAAATACATGCTTAACTAGCCTCCTGAAACATGTACTATTTGCCAGAAAACCAAGGAAATACTTTTCAGTATGCTAACAATACTTAATTAAAAAAAAAAAAAAGACTTCAAGTGTTAATATAAAACAAGCCCTCCTAGCCTTTGCAATTACTTTGCAAATATTAATATACTGGTTTTTTTCAGTTTGCTTTCTAAAAACCTGACTGGAATACTAATACTCAAATGTTAAAGGTTACATTTAAGTCAGGCATCTTGACTGCCTGCTGCTCCAAGGACTGAGATTTCAGGCAGCTGAGAAGTCTGGCCATACTCCTGAAGGGTATTCAATACCTGAGTATTTTTTTCTCTCTGAGCATAAGGAGGTTGCACTAAGAAAAAGGAGGTTGTCGCTGTTCAAAATATGATGATATATCATTCCCTTGCTGTTGGTGTCTGAACAAATATAATGCTTGTTTTCAGGCAGTTATTTAGACATGTTATGAAGGTGCAGAGGGCGTGATTAATGCAAACTAGACTCCTGAGACAAAGCAAACAGGTTAGTTGTGGCTTGTTTGCTTTTGAGGGGAAACACTTGGGCTCAGCCCTGAAAACTGGATTCTGAAGAGACCTCCTCTCTCCTCCTTCCTGTCACACATTCCAACCTACACACATCACTCGCTTTGTTAGACCAAAGCACCAGACTCCCTTCATCTATTCAAATTCCACAGGAACTGCTATGTGCTATTTTTCATTCATGAAACAAATATCCAGTCTTGATACCTCAGTTCTCACCTACCACCTGGAAAACACCAGGATTCTTGGTTTGGGTAGTCTGCACACAGAAGAAAGCCCAACAGAGTACTCCCCTAGGCTAATGACCTCTCTCTTGCTGAAAATGGTACTGCTGGCTCTTTGAAGGCTTTCCATCGCCTGGCATATTCCTCTTCAAAGGCTTGCTATCTCTGAAGGAAGTGTTGACACTGCTTGCAAGCCTCCAAAAGCTGCTTTAAACATACTCAGCAAAGGAAGATAGAGCTGACACAGGCATTAAACACCCTTTCACTCTTTCCACATTTTGGGAAAGGTGATTTACTTGAAAGGTATCTGCTGTATTGAAGATGCACAGTGCAAATCAGAGATAAAAGAATTCCTGCTCTTACACAGCTCTCACATTAAACTGAGAGGATATCTCCAGAGAATCACTGTTATTCATATGGGTGCCCACTACTATAATAATTTTGAATATTGCTATTGTCTGAGATGGAGGTAGCTATAACCGCAGAAAGAAACATAAGAAATAGATGCCTCTTCCCCATACAGATTAGTATTGTATTTACTTCAATTCCAGCAGCTAATTAGGACATAATGAAGAGAAAAGAAAATGCTATTTTGTTTTTATTGCAGATAAAAGGTGGCAATGAGTCATATTTGGCTACCTTCATAATTTCTGTAAAGTGAAGAACGGTTGTATATCCATGTTTCTGTATTTATACTCAAAGTCAGGAAATTATACAACCCAAATATTATGCATAGTCTCTTTACTGAAATGGTAACTGCTGGGCTTTTAATTACATAGCTAGCATTTTGCAGACAGGCTGATTATATGTTATATACCATACAGAGGTAATTAGTTATCAGCTATATTTGTGACTTTGCCAGAGAATATTGTTATTTAGTTAGTATATAACTTGCTTTCAATACTAATCACAATCATGTTCTTAGTGCTTTTATGGGAGGAAACAAGTCAGCATTGAGGGCCTGCATCCCAGAATAGTCCTGGGCTGGCGTTAGAGCCGTGAAACAAATAGACTGTGGGAAGAAATTTTCAATATCAGTGTTACACAAACCCTTAAAGTTTTATGGATATCATTAAAGTAAGTATCTAAAAGTTCAAACATTTATTCATAGTTGAGGTGGCTGAAATTCTTCCTGTGAAGCACTGTTTTGCTGATTGGAAAATGGGTGCTGGATTACAGACATCTTCCTAAAATAAAATTACTGTTGCTAGAAATGGGGCAACTGGTTCTTCAGGAAAACAAACAAACAAACAAAACCCCCAAAACAAAAAAACCCAAACCACTGAAAAATACAGCTTTTTATGTTTGCCAAAATGTAGCAAAAATGGTTCAGGTGTTTTCAAAATTGTATATCATTTTTTAAAAGAAAAAAGAGGAAAACAAAATCTGAATATTGGGGACAAAAAGTCCAATTTGCTCCTCTAGTATAATAGAGCCAAACTAATTCATATGGAACTTTTACAAGAGCAGATATTTCCTCTTAACATCCCTAGAACCTTTGGCAGGGTCAGAAGGTAATTCGGGATGAAAAGTCTGTCCCTCACAGCGGAATTCTTAAAATACAATATCCCTCAAAATTAAACTACCCATCCAATACTTTTTTGATTTCTTCAACACCATAAAGAAATAAGGGCTTATTTATCTGCAGTTTTGTTCCTTCTCATTTTGCTGTGATTCTGCTGATAGCAGCTTCACAATTAAGAGACGGAATGGCAGATACTAAGTGATTCAGCTTTCCTCAGGTATCTCAGCAGTACAGTTTGCTTTCCTCAAAATTATATCATGTGATTCTTCAGTAAAAATTTATTCTTTGGAAAAAAAACCCACAGACTTGTATGGCAGCATCAACCTCACTCCTCTCCACTTTCTGTACTCATTTTCTCCTTCTTCCTATCTATGGTCATCCTTTTTCTCCCTTGTCTCTTCACCTCATTGCCCTGCATCTTCCAGCAGTTCTTTCATTTTTATGTTTTCATAGCAAGAACTAAAGCTCTATCTGTATTTCTCTCTTATATGATTTAGAGATCCTCATATTTGACATATTCTGTTGCTTCACTGCTACTTTTCTCCCTTCCAATACTCTCAGTCAGACCCAGGAGCCAGCTTTATGCTTTTTGAAAGGTACTACTCCTCATAGAGATGATTAGATTAAATTTGCATTGCTTCTTTTGTAAAGTACTCATCAATTCATGATCGGCAAAACCATTTTAGTGTTTGTTGCTACATTCCATTCGGGGACTGGAGATCACTTGTGCCCTATTCAAATATAGTCTGCTGAACCCCAAAATTAATTTATAAAACAGATTAAGCATCAAAGGGATAAGGAAAAAAAAGGTTATTAAGTGATCGCACGCCAAATAAGCATTCTTCAGATTACATATTAAAAAGTAGTTATGACCATACAGAGGTACGACAAATAAATAGTAAAGTAACTCTGGCCAATAATTTTCCTGTGTACCATGAAGTGAACATACATCTTACCTACCAAAATGCCCCAAAGAATTCTGATTTAGCCTATCCATTGCTATCAAGACCATAAATCATTATAAAATGTAGATAGCTCCAAAAGATAAGTGGCAACACACAAGGTCCAATTCCAATCTTAGATCCAGAACATTTGTCATTCCCTATATACTACAGCTGTTAAAATTAGGAATTTTGCATGCATGAGACATTTTCAGTTGTATGCACCTTTTCTCTTCCTTCTAAACAATGAAACTGAGGTCAACATTGGGTTTATGTATGTACAGCATGACATATAGGTAGATTACACTCAGCAACTGAAGAATATTTGAAATATTAACAAATGATACCCATGCATCATTACAGTACTATCTCAGAATTTACTTTACTTGCCCAAGGCTAGCAACTGCTCTGCTGTAGCACCACCGAGCCTAAGCCACTTTATACCACTGCACAGGAAACATGTGCACTCATGTTCTTTCTGAAACCTAAATTTTATGCTGTGAACAAAAATTAGGTGTGATGACTGAGGTTTTTTTGATAATTTTGTACAGAAAACTTTATGGAAATTAAGTTCACATAAAAATGCCTCCCTCTCCCTTTTACTCAGATAAGTAGCAGACTTACAGATATTAATGGGTGGCAGATGAAACCATTACTATAAAATAAGACTTTGCTTTTTTTAAAAAAATATTCTCAGATTTGCCTTATATGAAAAAAATAATTTAAAATTCCAAGAATATATGCAAAATACATATGTTGATATGTAACCCTGTATCTCTTGTCTATCTGTACCCAGAGGTGTGTAGAGACCTGTATCTCCTTTTGAGATGTCCTTTTTCTCTAATATTTACTCTTACTCCTTAAGTATGACAAAGCATCTTCTGAATCATAAGCTTTAAGTATTATTTTTTTCATTTAACACTTTTTATCCTCTCACATTTTAGCTCTATGAGAAAAGATTCTGAAGCTCCTGAAAGGGCTTGTATATCAAGTGTTTCTTGATGATGACTCAACATGTTTCGAGGGTTTGAAGACAGGATGCACTTAGTGTGAGAAATCACATTTACACTCTGTCATACCAAAATCACAGCTGAAAGCATAGCTAATTTATTATCAGAGAAAAGGCAATTATCTGGGGCAGCCAACTATCAAAGCGAATCTGTGAGAGCATCAAACATTGTGGGGCTGCGCACTCCCCTCAAGTGTACAGGAAGCATACACCTACCCATCCCTTGGTGCACGGGAATTGTTAATTTTTTTATGTAGCATTATTCCCACTGCTGATTAGGTTAAGAGGACAGCATCACTCACTGTACAAATTAATAATGTATTTTAAATTTAGAGTACAGAATATTGAAAAAATTACAGAAAAGCAACATTTCTTCTGGCTACTAAAAAAGACTTGTGTTCTGATTTTCAAATTACAGGTATGAGGTTAAGACACCATTAATGCATGTAGTCATGCAGGTTTCATACTCTTACTCTAGACATAATCTTCATTCCCAATGCATACAAATACATACAATACATCAATAGACTGTGTGGATAATTCAATGTAGTAAAGCTTTCATTTAATTTTCTGAGCTGATAATTAAAATAACCAGCCGTACTGAAATTTGGGAATTATAACAATAAAATCAATTATTTTTAATTTTTGATGACCTATTCTATTTCAAAATATAACTGTGAAAAATAGCTTGTGTGCCTTCAGCTCAGATACAAACACTGCAACTGACAATGCAGCACATATCTGTCCTATTAAACTACTATTTCAGTTTAAAATAATTATTGTAAGATGCCCTTAAACTATAAGTACACAAAAATTTTTGCTGCTAGCAGAGGTATCATGAAATTGGCAACTGACAGGCAAGATTTTTGAAGGCATGAAATTCAAGAGAGATGTTTTTCATAAAAGTCATATCAATAGCAGTCACAGAGATACAGACTTTTTCATACCAAAGCTTAAAAGTAGCACTTCCACAACTTGGAACTCAGACATTTCTAGCAGAACCCAACATATTTAGTGTGCAAATTTCAGGAAATACTGAATTGTTGATCTTTTCTTTCAAATTTTCAAGCAAATGTTACTGCATGTAATGCCAACAAAAATTAGGAGTCAAAGCATGAATAAGGTACTGGAGTCTACATAATTTTAAAGGATAAAGGGTTTTTTGGTGGATGATTCTGAGATACCCTAGTCCCTGTATACATCAAGAACTGATTCATTGGCTTGAAGGATTGCAAAAGGCTTTCAAATGCTGAAAAGATGGCTAGTCACTCAACTGTCAAGGTCGTGAGGAAAGAGGCACCTACTTAAAAGTTTTTCAACATTTCTGATGAGAAAGTTCAAGAGCGTGTAAGAAATCAGAGGATTACTTGATTTCCTGGGCCTTTATGAAAAGCTGTGTGGCTTTATTCTTTTCCTGAAAACTTCCAAGGCAAGCAATTAAAGCCTGTGCAGAAACCCCTCTTTTGTAAGACTCTACCAGCCTTAATGTGCCTTAAGTCCAAGCCATTGCTATGTGTAACACAAAACTGAAAGGTAGGTGAGAAAGGCATTGTTGTGTTTTAATTAGCTGGTGATTAATGTAGGTGCAGATTTATTTCTGGGCTGATTCTTGATACCTAAATTCCAAAACAAATCAAACTGCTTAACATGTACGAAAATTGCAATTGAAACTGCAAATCAGAATGGCTTTTGTATGGAAGCTATGTGGATAGTTTAATGAAAACAACTGTAACTGCTTAAATACTTATGATAAGTCCATAGGTAAATGGTATGCCAGCTCAGGGCTGTATATTTCTGAAATCAAAACACAATTAGTCCACTTGAACTTAGAAAGTGACTGTCAAGGAAGGGAAGAACAGTACTGCAAGGAATCCAAGTATGACATTCAGAAAGGTCTCTTATAGCAGTTATCTGAAGGGAACTGGACGTTTCCTGTTACCTCTGCATACAAAGTAGTATGGTCTTCTATTGCATACAGACGAGTTAGACTAATAAAATCATTTTCTGTTTGAATTGTAATACACTTAACTGTGATCCCAATTCTTCTTCTATTTACTTTAGCTGAGCACTGGGCGATAAGTTACTGCAAGAATTTTCATTAAATCACCCACATTCAGTTAAATATTCAGAACACAGAAAATGAAGACTGAATTTGAAAACAGGGTCTCTGTGCTGGCCATGGAGCATTACAGCAAACCCTTACTCGGGAGTGCATCCAAATCCAATGATTTCAGAAGAGATGCCTCAGTGAGAGAGAGCTTGAGGCCACTTACACAAAGAATAAAAAATGCCATGCAGGCTGTGTATCCAATTACAACAACAACAGTAAATTGCTCTGAACAAATTTGAGTCCACAGGTTAATTGGAATAAACTAATTGAAAGGGAAAAGGCTGAATTTGTAATAAAACAATCATTGTAAGATTGGAAAATAACTTACCAGGACCCTGAACTCTGACTGCTTGAAAAAATGCAGTAAAATTCTTCAGTGCCTTGAATACCATTAATTGTCCATTTGGAAGAACACTAGCACAGGGCTTGGAAGATCTGTGCACTATCAGCCTACAGCTTTTCATCTGTTTCTGAGCAGATGTGAGTAAATTAGGAATAGGAACTTAACTGGCTGCTGTGAAGATACTTTAAAACTTGGAAGGTATGCTATATGATAGTAAAACTTTGTGCAACAAATAAGTGATGTTTCTTTTTGGAAATGTACTTGCTGATGTAGGATTTTTATGAATTTAATATGCAAAAATAGTAAAAAAAAAGTAATACTAATAAAATATTACATCTCTCAATAATAATACTAAAGCATGTCAGTAATTTTCCTGAAATTATGATTCAATAAAGTTGCAATTTTTAACATTAAAGTTGTGCTTAGAAACTTAGAGTTTCATTGGAAAACAATTTCTGCTAATGGAAAATTCAAGTGAGGATCCTGCTTTTACCTGCCTAGGAAGCTTCTGTAGGGTTAATTTCCTGCTTACAAAGAATATGCGACTCTAAAGTAAAAAATGCTTTTAAGATATGAAATTATTCATAAGGATTTCCATTTTCTAGCCAGCACTAATAATACTACTAAACTATAAATGGATTCACAATTATTTGTAACAATCAGGGCCGAGATGCTAGTTAACATTAAATTTCGAAGTAATCCTGGCTCTGTCATGCTCTTGCAAAGTTCACAGATCCAAGCCCAACTCGAAGACTTCATTTCTAATTGGTGGCATTGAATTAAGAAACTGCACAGTTACCCTGACCTTATTTAAAAGCTGCTGATGTTCCCTTTGCTATTACAGGGCGTATATTTGTTTGGTAAGAAAGCAAAGGTTTAGATTTTCAGCCAGTGCAGTAGCAGTTGCATTGAGAAGAACAGGGCAGATTTATACCAGCGGAGGTACTGGCTTATAAGCTTTGCAGATGCTTAATGTAGCCCTCAGGAATTTTTTACTTTCTGCAGCAAATAAGACCACTAATATCATAATAGTTCAATATGGCCAATAGATATTAATTCTCCTGAAAGTCTGGTGGGTACAAAAAGTGTTTTCTAAAACTATGTCTTAAGACAGTCAATATCTTGAAAAAGTAGAGCTGTTTGTGAAAAGAGAAATTGATCTTTCTTCAAGATCATGTAAACAATAAACATTTGGTTTACCCACCACAGTCATTCCTAATACATCCTAAGAGTTCTGTAAATAAGAAAATTGGTTTTGATGATCTAGGGAGGTGGTATAGTGAGAACTGACAAATCCATACTAAAACTCAATGTCTCCTACAGCCTTAGGTGTGGAGTTGTTTATATGGTCACTTTTGCATGACAAATTACTGATATAAGTTTCATTAAACCACTAGCAACCATAATAATGTATTTTTAAAATATTAGGCATTAATTAGAGAGTCACACATAACAAGGTTGGAAGGAATTTTAAGAGGACATATAAAGTCCATCTTTCTCTGCCAAGGTTGCACCAAGTACATCCCCTACAATCTGAACAATAGAAATAAGAAAATAAAATTTAATGGGTAAATTATAAAAAGGGAAGATCAGTAGATCAAGTTCTACTTCCATTTTAATGCACATTTCAGTATCAAAGAATTTGATTTCTGTAAGCTTCAGTCTCCTAGTCTAATAACAAGTTGGATTCATGGACAAAAATACAATAGGAAGATTTCTGTTCAGTTTCCTAAGCACAGTAGACTCAGTTCACTGGAATCTGACCATAATTAATCTACCATTTTATTACATTTGCCAGAATTTCACATTATTATTATTATGCTCTTCTCAAACCGACACCTGTTCTTGAGCTGTGCAAACAACTCCCCCTTGCCATTAATTCTGCCTTGGATATTGGCCAGAAAAGTTTTCCCTGTAAGACCATGCTATTTCCTACTGTCTACCAACCTCTATTCCTTAAGAAGAGACTGCATTAACCTCACAGAAATGCACACTCTGAGGTGGTTTTTTGCACATAGTCACCAACATGGCAGTGTAACCAGCTACATGCCCTGTGGTCTAATGGGCTTCAATAATCAATGACGAGCTTCATGAAACTCTTATGCGTCATATCTAGCATTCCCATAGCACAGTGAAAAAAAATCCTGGAATGAGGGTTTTTTTTCTCATCTTATTGGGTGCAAGAAACTAACTGCATTAGAAAATAAGGTATTCAGCTTTCAAACAAAAACCTTTCTATATAACGTATATTCACTGTTGCATTGTGACAACACTACTGTGAAGCATAAGAGTTTGCAAACTAATTTGCATGCAAGCTGTGAGCTGCTTTTGTAGTCTTGAAACTCATAATGTGTAATACTTATTTTCACAATAAATTTCAATAATATGGATGGCTTAATTACGACTTTAAATAATGACATTGCTTAATCATACAGATCTGTAATCATACAGATAAAGAACCTGAAGGCCCTGATTATGTACTGTAGCTGCAGCACATCTTTGTGCTGTCATGCTGTAACTTCAATGTGTCTTAGTAAATTAGATCCATAGTTCGTTCATGATGAAATAATTCTATTACAGTCGACCTTTCTTGTTGCTAAATTGCATCAAGCAAGCATGTCTCAGTTCAGTAACACTTGATGATTACAGTTAGGCAGCACCCTGTGTTTATTTTTTAACTGTATGGTTAGAAAGCTGCTCAGTTTTACATTTTTACATAATTGTCCATCACATACTTAAACATATGTATTTCTGGGCTCTGCTATTGCCAAGAGACTATCCAGATGTGGAAAGTAAATCAATGGAAAAACAACACCATACTTTCTTCCTGAACTGTGGACATCCAGAAACCATGGCTCCAGGGCTGTAATAAACAGCTCATGCACATAGGTAAATGAATTTATATTTGTTAACACATGCTATCCCCTAACCTGCATTTGGAATGGTAAAGATGTCAGTCCTACCTTTGTGAAATGCTTCAAACACTTCCTGAATGCTCCAAAGCCAACCTGCTTTTCTTGAAAGATAAACAACATAGAGGCCCTAGGAAATTGGCCAAGTAACAGATCTTGCTCTTCAGCAACATTTTCAAAACAGTTTGTGCACATTTTGTACAAACTCTGGTGGCATAACTAATAAATCAGGGACAGTATAAAATATGAATTTTAAAAATAGCCAATAAATAAGAAAACAAATATGACTATTCACCTTCACAGGCATAATTTGATTGAGAGTTTCTGTTCTAGATCTTGTATTTCTAGAGTTCCCTGAGTACTGTAGAAACAAGGCAAGTTAACAAACACTTTAATCCAGCTTGTTTAGGCATATTAATAACTCCATATCAAGATATTATCTAGATAAGAAATTAAATTGATTTTGGGGCCTTCCCACAGTATGCTTGAAGAGTGTAATACTTCTCATTATTTCATGGTGCTATAGTCAGTTTTAAATTCTTTTTCATTCCATACAGAATTTCTTTCCTGTGGTTTTGTGGTTTTTTTTTCTCTTCCTTGATTTAATTGAAAAATGGGTTTCTTAGGCTCTAAAGGGTATGTTGGTTGCAGTAGTTTTAACATCTAACTTCCCTAGGTAATGAGCATAACTACATACGTGAATAAGTTTCCCATGTAAGAGCTGAAAGACAGCACATAATAGGTATCCTTTTCAGAAGAGTCAACCCAGCTCACCTTAAGTCTTTGGGAACAGCAGGCCAGCACGAACTGTTTTGAAAATCCTATACCATTGTAATTGTGGAATAATTAGAAAAATAGACACATAGTGAACAAGAGACACAATGGGACTGTTCAATCTGTGAGCCAGAGGCCTCTGCAAGCAGCAGGCCTCAAGGACGTAGCAAAGGCTAACTGTTGCTACAAAGTTTGATGAAATAAGCACAAAATGCTGAACAAGTTGGGCCTATGTGACTGAAAGCAGGACACCAGGCAAGACACAGACAGGAGGAATCATTTGCGTGATCAGAAGACCTTATCCAATGAAACTGTTGCTTTAGGCGTGTGAACAGCACATGTTAACCAATCAGTAGATGGCTTGCGCATGGTTATGGTATATAACCGAATGTTATGCAGCAAATAAACAGAGAAATGACTTGATCCACAGTATCTGTGTTGGTCCGTTTCTCCCCGGGGCGAGTCCCTGGTGATGTATCGTTTCTCCTAGATTGTCGCGACAGGAAAGCGTGACAAGTGGTGACCCCGACGTGATCGCGGGAGCAGAGTGCGCGGAGTGCGCGAGTGTTTGTTGTGCATGGCCAGGCGGATAGAAGATTGCCCACGGGGCGACCCTGCCGGTGACGATGGCATCCATTGGAGCGATTATTAAGGTATTAAAGGCGGTAGGCAGGGAGGTGGACTGTGGAGTGCTTACGGCTCCAGTCACAAATCTCATCCAGTGGATGATGCAACGGGGCTTCATAGTAGAGCCGGGAGAGTTATTTGAGGCGTCGTGGCTGCAGGCTGCGCGCGAGGAGTTTGTGGAAGAGTGTCTGAGTGGGAAAAAAGGAGCTGCAGATAAGCTCGCGGCTCTGGGTTCAGTGTTGACAGTGTTGAGGAAAGGAAGGGAGGCGAAGGCTGTTTGGCTGGCGGCCACAGTGGCGTTACGAGGGCAAGTGGTCGATTCAGTGGATTTACAAGCTGATAAGGAAGATGAAAGTGAACAGGAGGTGTCGGGGGAAGTGTCGGAGGCGAAGGGAGAGAGGCTGGGAAAGGCGGAGGGTATTCTGGATGCATTGGCATTTCCAATTTCTCACGGGCAAGCGGGGGATCTTCCTTTTGGATATCCACTCCTTCCCCTGCCAGGGTGGTTTTTGCATGAGGCAGAGGACCCACCTGATCATGTCCCGCCAGTAGTGGCGTGGGCAGCTGCGGCGGCCCCCCCTGCCAGCGAGTGGTACAATCACGGGTCCTAGTGCACCACCATTGTCTTTGATGGAGGTAGATCCGAATGAAAAAAGAAAGTTGCGTTAGAGGGAAGTTACAAGCGGACGCAGTTCCATTGCCAGACTTGGACGAGAAGGTCATGTCAAAACCGGGACAGAATCAGATCACAGAGGTAGCAGAGGTTTTTGCAAAATTTAGAAATTTAGCAGCAAATATTGAACAGACAGTGCAGCATGCTCAAGGTGTTGTAGATCGTGCAGCACAGCCTCCAGTGTTTACGGATCAGAAATTAATAGCAAAAAAGTGTGTCTTAGAGGGTGTTGATTTCAAACCTTCAGATGAAGGGGGAGCGTTAGTGTGTCCGTTGTTAATTACTCCCGATGGACCGAGATGGCAACCATTAGACTATAAGTTAGTGAAGGAATGGCAGATGAATTGTAGAGATGATGGATTGAATGGCCCAAGGACGCGAGCTCTGCTAGATGTAATTTATGCTCAGCCGTTGCTACCATTTGACTCGAGACAGTTGGTGCGTGCAGCACTCACAGCACCTTTGATGTGCCTTTGGGAGCAGGCATTTAAGGAGGAAGCAGAAGCAGTTGTGTTAGATGCTCTTACTCCAGGACACAATTTGGCAGGAGTCACTATGGAGCAGTTAGTAGGGACCGGACAGCATGCGGCCCTTCAGAATCAGGCTGGATTGTGAGGTCGGGTGATAGTAGCTTCTTCAACTTGTGCTAGGAATGCGTTTGCAAAAATCGGGAAGTTTGAAAAGAAAAGCATACCGTATACAAAGGTTATTCAGAGAGTTAATGAACTATATCAGGATTTTTTTGGAATGTTTACAAAAGGCAGTTGAGGTAGTGGATATACCAGACAAGGTTAAACCGGTTCTTGCAAAAGAGCTAGCTCGCACTCAAGCAAATGACCAAACAAAACAAATTTTAATGCAGTTGCCAGCAAAAGCCTCAGTAGCAGATATGATTAAATGACTATTAGAAGCAGAAGCTCAAACCGCAGTGACACCTGTGGTTGCAGAGGTTGCAGCTGTACTGCACAGTCGAACAAATAACAGCCGGTGTGGGTGGACCAGTGGCCCCTTCCTCGAGAGAAATTGTCTCAGCTACGGCTATTAGTACAGCACGAAGTGGAAAAAGGACATTTAGTCCCAACCACCAGTCCATGGAATTGTCCTGTTTTTGTCATCCAAAAGAAGTCAGGTGCCTGCCATCTTTTGCATGATCTTAGGGCAGTCAATGCTGTCCTTGAAGACATGGGACCTTTGCAACCAGGCCTGCCTTGGCCGTCCATGTTACCCCAAGACTGGCCAGTCGCAGTAATTGACATAAAAGACTGTTTCTTTTCTATTCCACTCCATCTGGATGATCAACCCAAATTTGCCATGACGATCCCAACGATCAACAATCAAGAACCAGTACAATGCTATCACTGGACGGTGTTGCCACAGGGAATGGAAAAATTCCCCAACTCTGTGTCAGTCGTTTGTTTCTCACGTGTTGCGTCAGTTTCAAGATACACATCAGAATCGGGTCCTTTACCATTATATGGATGATATTTTGTTATGTGGGGAGGGAGACATTAACACAACCTTAGAACACCTGATTCAAGTTCTTAAGGAACATGGTTTAGAAATAGCACCTGAAAAGGTACAGAAAACTGCTCCAGTGAAATATTTGGGTACACTCATTCAGAGGCGGGCGGTCCAGCCTCAAAAGCTACAAATTGAACATCCAGTATCAACCCTACATGACCTACAAGTGCTGGCTGGTAATCTGCAATGGTTAAGACAGTTTATTCCTATTACACACATGGAATTACAACCCTTGTTAGCAGATTTAGCGGGAACCCCAGATGTCGCAGCTCCTCAAGCATTGACAAGTACACAAAAAGCTGTGTTACAGCAGATAGCTACTAAATTGACTCACAGGAGTCTCAACCGTTATACCCCAGAAGTCCCACTAGAATTACATATAACCATGCAACGAGAAGGAGCAAACGGACTGATATATCAATTTATCAATTCACGGGTATGCCCTCTGTTGTGGCTGTATACCAGTTACCCAAAGCAAGCTGCACCACAATTTTTAGTGGCATTAGCAGATGCGATCTCTCGAGGACGACGGTGAACGCAGCAGTTATCTGGGAGAGATCCTAAATTTATTTCAACATCTGTCAGTCCCCATAATTTTGAACAATTAATAACGTTTGATATGTATTTGCAAGCAGCCTTAGCAGATTTTATGGGACAAATTATCCCAGCTAGGGGTGACCCTCTCATTAAAAGCCTTTTATCATCAACCTTTAAACCACAAACACACATTTCAGAAAAACCCCTCCAAGGCCTTACAGTGTTCACTGATGCCTCTGGAGCGACCCAACAGGCAGCTATGGCCTGGTTTTCTGACAACCGATGGCATACCAGAACTTGGAAAAGTCAAGGATGGGTTCAAATTTTAGAATTACATGCAGTATTAACTGCTCTAACTACTTGGCCTACCACCCCTTTAAACATTGTCACAGACAGCGAATATGTGTATAGATTAACACAACGATGTAAACAAATTTTGCCAGGAGGGACTGGGCCTGCTCAGGAACTTTTGTCAGTTTTAGAAAAAAGACAAAGCCCTGTATTTTTTACACACATTAATAGTCACACACAGATACCGGGCGCCTTAATGGAGGGAAATGCTCATGCAGACAAAGCAGCAGGAACCCTCATCCAATCAATAGGTATTCCCATTTTACAACAAGCCAAACTTTCTCATGAATTTTTTCATCAAGGGACAAGGGCACTAGCAAAGCAATTTCGACTACCCTTGTCTGATGCTCGAGCAGTGGTTGCTTCTTGTCCACACTGTCGTCAAACTAACTCCTGGACATGGGGTATTAACCCCCAAGGTCTACAACCAAATCAAATTTGGCAACAAGACATTACTATCTATGAACCTTTTAAACCCTGGAAATATTTACATGTTACTGTAGATACCTGTAGCGGTTATACCTGTCCCACTGCCGAAACTAAGAGTAATGCGACGGCCACCATACGACATATTTGTCAAGCAATCAGTGTTTTGGAGGTCCCTAAAGAGATAAAAACAGATAATGGCCCCAACTATGTCAGTTCTTGGGTTCGCGAATTTCCAAATAAATGGGGCATCACACATACAACCGGAATACCCTACAATTCCACAGGTCAAGCAATAGTTGAGCAAGCCCATCAAACCCTGAAGACGCAGTTAGATCGCTGTAGGGAGGGGGAGAAGGTACCTGTAATCTACCAAAATGAACTGTTAGCCAAGGCCTGCATGGTACTAAATCATATGCCAGGGGGTAATTCAGACCCATCTCAGCATCACACTGCAGCACAACAACATTTTTCTGCTACGTCGTTGTCTGACTGCGTGCTAGGAGCGCCAGTTCGGTACTGAGATCCAGTCACAATGGAGTGGCAAGGACCGGTACCCATTTTACAGTGGGGGCGAGGATACGCCTGTGTCCAGACAGACAGTGGACCCAGATGGGTGCCAGCCAAATGGATCCAACCAGATGTACAAGGAAAGTGATACCCCTAGGACTGCGAGGAGGACTATGTTCCATAGGGCGACTGAAAGCCTGGGCACCCACGGAAAAGGACTTAGTCAACGTGACACATTGAGAAAGAATAAACGTGCAGATGGTGAAGTTGGATGGTTCCTGTGATCCCACAGTTCGTCTACCCACCAATTTTCTATATTTGACGATTTCATCACTTAATCCAGTAGGACCTTCGGTAAACAGAATGAACATACAAGCTTTAGCCTGCCTGATTTTAAAGCAAGGAAACGCCACTGCTCGAGTCATTGATGAATTAGCAAATCTTCAAGAAACAACTATGAATCAATTACACGTATTACTTCCACCCATAGATTTTTTATTGGCCCAATTTGATGTAGGGTGTAAGCAGAACACCACCGTTTTTCCAGAATTTTGTTGTTTAGACTTTAAAAACAACACCGACACGCTGAGAACCATCAGACGACAAGCTGAGATTATTCGACAACTCCAAGACGCCATAAAGGTAGTAGGTCTTCCAGATGTTCCTAGGGATTGGTTTGGCTGGTTGAAAAAATGGGGTCTTTCCATAGTTGGGGGTCTGTGTGTTTTGGCTGTTATCTGTATGATCATTCCCTGTGCTCTAGTGCTTTTGAAAAATATGCTAGATAGAATAGTTAAGCAAACTATGCAAGCCTACGTATTGTACTCACCTGTTGTAAATGAAGTTTAGCTCAATTGTCCTTAGGGAGGGGGAATTGTGGGATAATTAGAAAAATAGACACATAGTGAACAAGAGATACAATGGGACTGTTCAATCTGTGAGCCAGAGGCCTCTGCAAGCAGCAGGCCTCAAGGACGTAGCGAAGGCTAACTGTTGCTACAAAGTTTGATGAAATAAGCACAAAATGCTGAACAAGTTGGGCCTATGTGACTGAAAGCAGGACACCAGGCAAGACACAGACAGGAGGAATCATTCGCGTGATCAGAAGACCTTATCCAATGAAACTGTTGCTTTAGGCGTGTGAACAGCACATGTTAACCAATCAGTAGATGGTTTGCGCATGGTTATGGTATATAACCGAGTGTTACGCAGCAAATAAACGGAGAAATCACTTGATCCACAGTATCTGTGTTGGTCCGTTTCTCCCCAGGGTGAGTCCCTGGCGATGCATCGTGACTCCTAGATTGTCGCGATGGGAAAGCGCGACAGTAATAAAACTGTCATGTTCAGAAAAATGACAAAACTGCAAAATGCAGAATACAAATACAGAAAAACATGTCCAAATAATTTCAAGTAAATGCAAATAGATAAATTATAAAATATTTTCTGCAGGCAGCTCAGTTGCTCATTAAGGGTCATAGAAGTTTTAAAGAAGCACAGAGCAGTCACTGCATTTCACACTGGGCTGGACTGCAGAAATCAGAAATGCACAAAACCAGGCCAATTTATAGGGAATACTTCAGAGATGGCCCAAAGGAATTTTTGTATGTCACAAAGCAAGTTCTTGCCAGCCATTATGATTTGTTTGTCAAGATTTTGTTATTAGCAGTGATATTGCAGTTGCATTAAAAATCTGTATTAAACAAGCTTCTTTCAACTGGAATCTCAAAGAGTATTTTCAGCATTTATCAGCACTGCTGACTTGTCCTTGTGCTAGCAAAAGCTGTTTTGAAGCAAGATGCTGTATAAAAATTTGTCAAAATAGCATTTAAGGATGGAAACTGGTAAATAAACTGTGTCAGAATAGACAAGGCTATAACGTAAGACACTTGGGATGCCGTGGATGCTGCAAAGACTTTTAAAGTCTTGGAATTATTTCATCTCTGTTGCAGGATTAGCATAATTCATTTATGATTTATTTTTTACTGGCTCTGTAAAAAAAACACCTAACTTCTTTCTGTTGTTTTATTAAAGAGGTATGCATAGAGCAGTGCAGGTCTGCATACCAATTTGTAAAATAAGCGATTAAGAGCATAAGAAACTCTTCTGAGCTTCAAGTAAAAATGAACAACTAAACACTATCATAAAAAAAAAGTTAACTTTCAATAGGGGATCATGTTGGAAAGCATGGGACTGACAAGCCTGAGGTCTTTCATCTAGAAGTGAACTTCAGTGCACAGAGATGATGGAAGCTTGCACCATTCTATCTCTCCTGTATACCCTTAACCCTCTAGGACTGAGAATACTATGTTCTTTCCATATATATATTACTCTTTTTTTTTTTTCTCTCTGAGTCTCTCAAGGAGGCGGGCACCTAGGGCTTTCATAATGTGAATGATTGTCTTCTCAAAACTAGATGCACAAAATCAACCAATTTCTAAAAATCCAGCATATAAGAAGAACTTTCACTCATAAATGTTGTAATTTAATGGAAATAGCTAATTTAACTAAGAAAAAGTCCAGATACCAAATCCCTTTTGTTTTGCCCTCTTACCATGTAACATACATTTCTTCGAAAGTCAGTTCCTGCTCTATTGTGTCCTTACACAGTAGCTTATTTTAAAAAGTAAATGGGAATGAAGGGCTTGACTGGACAAGACTGCTTTCTACAGGTAGAAGACCCTATTGTGTGTGGTCAGTGAAGGTCTTAAATGCCAACGGAAGGCCTTGCCTTGATCCTTCAGCATCTATGTGCACACAAAGAGGTAGAATGCATCATATTCAGATTTATCTAAACCTCCTTCTCTAGTTCCTATAATGAAAATAATTGTTCAGGGCTTTTCTACAATGAAAAGCACTACAGGCTTATTTTGGATTATTCAAAGCAATTTATCTCATCTTAAAAAACAAACAATAACTTTCTATACGTTTATCACTTTTTTGCTGACTTAGAATGACTCCAGATCATGCAGTGCATTCCCTGTTTTTTAACGGGTTCAATACCAATTTTGCTTGTGGGCTGGAAGACTATTTTCAGTATGATAACATGGGTATAAAACAGAAAATAATTTCCTATTGTGAATAAAAACAAGTAGATTAAAAAAAATGTTCATCCATGGCTAAGATCCCTTCTCCCACTCAAAGAAGTATTCTTATTCTATTGATTTAGTGGAAGGAAAAATACCTCTTGGCTTGATTGCCCTCAATATTAGTACGAGAAACTTAATATCCATGATGAACAGAGTGTGAAATACACTGTGCATTGTCCTATTTAATGTTATGTTTTCCACTGTCACCAAAGGCTTGAATGCCTTGGTTCATTACTCAAACTATTATTTTTATTTGGTTCTGTGCAGGTTATAGAAAACAGCAGTTAAAATGGACAGAAATTGAGGGAGAGAGTTCTCACTAAATAACCAGAAATGGGGAACACACAAGAATTGTCACTTCTTATGGCAGAAATTCGAGGATCAAAAGAGGTTTTTCCTGTGGATGACAATGAGAGGAAGGGGCACTAGTTCGGACTTTTACAACAGAGTTGCTAACAGAGGTCCCTGAAGTGCTTTTGGAAATATCTTTGCATCGAAAGAAAAAGAAATGAGAAGACTTGATTTTTTTTTTTTTTTTTTAACATCTCTAGGGTGAAATTCTGCCCTTGTTAAAATCAATGAACATTTTCCCACTGATTTCAACAGACCTCCATTTCTAATGTACATAGTCTCATTATAAACTGATCTCTTTTGCAGTCCTGGCATACCTGCATCAAGGAATTTTACAAGGCTGGACATAGCACCAGTGGCTGAAGGGAAACATGATCAGAGATGTAAGTTAAGATGTTCACCAACTCCCAAGTCTCCAAGGGTACTTTTGTGCTGTATGGAGATAGAAAGCTCAGGCCCTTACCAGACCCATCTCACATGCCGTTATTTCCCGTGTGCAACAAGAGGCTGTACAATCTGATCATTTTCTTAAAACCAGTCACATGTCCACAAGATAAGCGTATATGCATATGAGCATCCCAATAGTAGGGAACCCTAAAATAACTTATCACAGCTTTCCAAGAAAAATGAAGAAAAAGTTTTTATATTTCATATGTTATTCTTATATGGTCCAAATTTATATTTAGCTGCCTAAATAATTCACTTAAAATCACATCTATGTTCCTACCCATTTGAGACAATTAGATGATGATTTAGGTGCCTTTTACTGACTTTGGTGACAAAACTTTTCATAATAGGTTCTCAGGTTTAAGAGTGTCTTATAGTTAAGTATGAGAAAAGAAATGATAAAAAAGTTGACAAGCACATCATGATACACAATTTAAACCTTTGCATGGGAAACTCAGAAAAAAGGTGAAAAAAAGGTCAGGATTCTGAAACAAAGGAAACACCTGCACTTCCAAGGAAATGGGAATAAGTAAAAGGAAGGAGACACCTCTAATTGGGCATCTGTTGCAGTTGTTTGGGAAAACCATGCAGTTTTTATTACCCAGCATGCATTATAGACTTGATACTGATTTTCTTTAACATGGTTCCTTCCATACCTTTTCTTCCAGATTACTACTAATGGATTATCTCACAACTAAGATAGTTAATTTCCAAAAGGATGAAAGTGGGGGGAAAAACCAAACTATATCAATTTCTTTTTTCCCTGTGTGTTTTGTAAGTAACAAGGATACCTTCATTCTAAAGTCTGTTACCTCTGATTATTAGCACGTTTTGCAGACATAATCATCTCATGTGTTAGCAGTTCAATACTATAGGCACATATGCCCAGGATTATGACACTCTCAGGTCATGCATCCTTAGCACAATAAGTAAAAAATTAGCTTAGCAAAGTCCATTAAGTGTAAAGTAGCAAATAGGGCTAAATATACTGAAAGCCATACTGAGAATAAATCCTTAGGTCTAAGACCTAACTTAAAGACACAGTCTTCCCAGAGCTAACTTGGCAGCCACTACTGTGTGGAGGTTTCAGACGCTTGCTATTCGTGACACTTATGATGGCTGCATGTATCACAAGGTTTCAGATGCGCTGCTCAGGTGCAGCTATATAAAATGTTATGTGACTCCTTGTATTCAGCCAGGAATGGAGTCTGCAACTAAGATGTGTGCCACGCCCACCTGCCACAGAAACAAGATCTAGAAAATTAAATTAAATTTGGAATTACAATAAACTCATATTCTTGGTCAGTGCCTTGAAAGAATGAGTATTCTTGAGGACTAGGTAGAGCCCAAAGCAGCTGGTATAACAAATTTTACTACTCTGCGGTAAGAATGATAAATGACTTCACTAGTTTGTGCTTCACTCTATTCCAAGGTCACAAGATTCCTCTCAGAAAAAAACAAGCTACAGATTGTTGTCACAATCATAAAGTGAGCTAATCAATAAAGTACTCTGCCACATTTTACTCTACTATGGCTGTGCTTGGTACCAACCCTTGAAGTTCTTCCAGTCATACATGCAATGGCGTCTACAGCATCCCATATCACAGTGCAGTGCAGGTGGTGAGAAACTGTACAACAGTTAGGTACAGCTTAATTCCCATACTTTTCTTAAAAAAAAAAAAGGAATCTGAGGGTATGCCACTAAAGAATGAACAGTTCCAAAGGTGAGATTTCCAGAGGTATTTCAGTATCTAAATATGCAAATATTCAACTAGCAGGATTTTCAGAAGTGTCTACAGCACTTAATCTACTTGTGAAAATCTAGCCCTAACTTCTTTTCATATTGAGATCCAGAGGAGTTTGTAGTGGGACGCTAACTTGCTTTTTGATGTGGTTTTAAAATATCCTGTGCTTTCTAAGGTAGACCACTCCAGGTAGTTATTTAGAAGCTGGCATAATTTTGCTACTTTGAAGTGAAAATTTCCAACTGCTTTGTCTTCAATACCATGCAAGTTCCTTACCAGCCCATTATTCACGTGTGTTTTATTTTCAGTTTCTTTTAATTTACTCCACCATATGGGCCAGATGGAGCTTTGAAGAAGAGGTAAAGAAGCAATCTTTACCAGGTCCCTTCATGACAAAACTTACAACAGTATCACCATGACAATATAAATTAATCATCATGGAAGTCTAGTCACACAACCCATAACAAACTTTATTTATACTTTAATCTTACATTCTTTTTCAGCTAGAAAGAGCAGTTGAAAATATACTGTGGAAATGAATTGACAGTAGCTGAATGAAAGGAAATTAATGATGTGAGCTAAAAGATCTTTTCTATCTCTAGTTTCCATCATATAGGAGTTTTCAATACTAGTTAGGAAGGTTCTCCCTTCAGTGCCCAACTGCAGCTCAACTTTTCTGTAGTGCTACAATTTGGGAGCATATTTTAGGTTACACAAATAATTATTGGCAGATAGTGAAATAATACAGTTTAGAACCAAACAGTAGAAATAAAAAAATTAATATGTCAAGCAGTCCTTTGGACTGCCTTTAGTATATGCTCTTGCTGAGATAGCTTCAACAAAATAACTTCTCTCCAGAAACATAACTCAGAGTACACTCGATTAAATCTCAAAATATCTCCAAGGACTTATTCAGTTATCCCTAAGTTGAAATCCTTGGGTTCCTTTAGGATTTACATCACAAACAATGAGTTCCTGTCACCAGATATTTAGGATTCTACTTAAATGTCTAGCTGAAGATGTGAGATGTTGTCTGCTGGTGCAATTCTAGGTTTATTAATTTCAGACAAAATCTGTAGACTTGCCCAAGGTATTCTTTATTCCTTGTTAGAGAAAAAATGGCACTTGCACTTAACTAGTTAGATACACACAGTCTTAGCATGTTGCTTTGAAACAAAGAACCCTCAAATTCATACACATTTCCCAAATCAATAGACCATCCAGAAGTAGATTTCTGAGATGAGCAGCACTTTCTGCAAGGAAATGATAGTGTCAGAATAGAAGTGTAAAGAATATATGTTGCTCATCAATAACATGGATGCTAATCATACACAAAATTTGCTTGATAAGAAAAAACAATAGTTCAGGATACACTGGATTTTTTGTGATATAAGAAAGAAAAAAATAATCAGAAAGATGTTAGCATTTCTGTACTTTCCATTTTATGCCATTTTCCTGTTGTTTTTTTTAAAGTATAGAAATGATGTGGAGAAAGTAGAGTAAGAAAAAAGTAATTGTAGATGGCAGTAGAGATGAAAAAGTTCTTTCACACAATCAAATACATCCCCCGTGAATGGAAAATTATCTTTGACAGTATATTTTTCAGTATTTTGTCATGGCTAAGTTATAGGAGTTACACACAAATTTCATTTACTGAGAGGACATTGGTCCTTTCTCATTGTAAGGATATTGAAGTTGAATGCTTTCAAATTTCAAAGTCAAAATACTTTACATAAACTTTATATTGTCATTAATTTAGATGCTTAGTATACAGTTTAGAAATACAAATCCATTTTCAGCACTCAGAACAGCATTATCTGAGGTGACATCAGTTACTTATGACTTGTAATCTTCAATATGATTTAATGTAAATTTTCCCCTCTCTAAACACTGTAAGATCTCATATCAAGTACAGCAGAAACTGCTTCCAAACTGGTTAATGATTTCTTAACACATTCATCTGATAATCACAACAAAGATAATCTTTTTATATGCATATTGAAGGTGAATTAGGAAAGTAACCATTCCTATATCTACACCTTCAATATCATAATTTTGACTCAAAGACATGAAGAAACTTGCTTTGAGAAAATACTATTTTGCTGAAGTCCTTCTTCTTTCATCCAAATGATCCTTATCCTATTTAGAATTAATAAATCTATGAAAGGCAACTCTTATCTCTTTAATAATAATTCCTTTGCTATATACTCTTCATAATAAGGAGAAATTACATACGGCACAGCAGATGAAAATAAAATTCTGCAGATTAGATTTACAGTATATTACAAATGCCTTTCTGTGTGTCGGCATACTCTTTATTAAAAAGGTTTCCATCACTTCCATTGTGCCGATAAAGTATATATTTTTTTTAATGATAAATGGAAAACTTTTAGGGAACTATATGCAATGTCATGTCTCTATCCATTGCTGAAGGATATAAACCTCTACTTACTGTTTAAAATGACTCAATTAAAAAACCTACTGTATAAAATGGCTCAATCAAGTTAACTCATTCATCTTTTTTTTATGTGGATCCCAATTAGAGTCATAACAGTTACAAGTTGCAACATAATTGCAGTAGATTTCCAATTTCCCAAAGCAGTTACCCTAGGATTTGAGTCCTTCTCTATGATTTCTAAAGGGGATGAAGAGAAGGATGGGTTACAGATAAGAGAAAACCACAGGTACCTGATCCAGTTTCCAGTGGAACTCCGCAGGACGAAAGGTGTCAGCCTGATCAAAGTCTTTGCGCAACAGAAATACTAATCGGCAGTTGTGCACGTACAGGGCATAGTGATGTCGGTTCATCTCTGAAAGGAGGGACCAACAAGATCAGTGATCTGAACTATCAGCAACCCTTTTTTTTTTTTTAGATGATTGTGTCTGAAAGCAATATACAGCTAAAAGACAAAAAAAAACCAGATAAAAAAATCCAAAATAATTGACCTTTCTCAATATCATAGATGATTATGTTTCTCTGGGAAGCCACATATGGTAACCATCTTCCTGAATTATGCTGTATTAGTTTTGTTTATGGAAGTGTTATGTCCAAACTAATAAATAAAATCCAAATCAATACTTAATCTAACTAGTTTCAGTGAAGAATTAGAAATGTTTTTCCCAATCTAAATAATAAAAAAAAGTAAACCTAATTTAATTATTTTATCAACCAATTCCTGAAAAATCTACAGACATGTTCACAGAGATTATCCAAGAAGAGAACCAGTGTTGAAACTAAGGTAGACATCAGTCCCCTCAATAAGCTATCAAGTCAGCAATGCTTAGAGTGGCACCATCTGTGCTTAGTAACTTTTTTTTCCAACCAAATTAAATGAGAAGAGATGGTAACACTCTACTAACTTTGTTATGCCCTTTGCCTAACGTTTTTTCAATACACAGACTCACCTGTCTTGTCAGAGTTGCAGAGAATAGTCTCCTTCTCAGCTCTTAATCCTGGACTAGGTCCATGTTTCATCCACAGAGTGATGGTGAAATGATCAGTTAAATTCTTTGGGACTATTCCATCTGGGATTTTGGCTCCTTGCTTTCCATCAAATTTAAAAATCATGTCATTGTTATCCATGACAAGCCCAGCTGTCCAGTTAGTTGTTGCACTGGGAGATGGTAACAGGTCAATGGCACCTGAAGAAGCTCCTGCAAATGACATATAATGAATAACATGATGAGAGACTAATGAAAAAGCTGTGAAGATTAATTTAATATAGGCCAGGGTTCTGAGTCACGCTCTTTAGATTATTTTTACTACCCAAATTGTCCTACTAACTTCACTGTCAAATCACATACACATTATAAAATACCAACCACAGTAAGCCAGTAGGAGTTATCTAGATTAAATGCATTGCACAGAAAACTACAGAAAATATTTTAAAGTTATCTTTCTTGAAACTTCTCATTATTTTCTAAAACTCATTAATGACATTTCTTCAGTTATTTCGAGAACTGCTAAGACTAAAACCAAATTCTCTCCATCCAGCTGGGAAGCTTTGTATCTTCCCTCCTTGATAGCATAGATATACACGATATGTGGGGGTGATGTGTTGCAAAATACAGTACAGTGGGATGAATCTAGGACATGTCACCTAATATCCAGTAGACATCCATGGATATTCACGATAATGTTAGTATGAATGTCAATACATACAGAGTATTCACCCTAAAACATATATCACTTTTATGCCGGCTTCTGGCAGATAAGTGATGGTTGTAACTCCATGTGTTCTTGTCTAATGATAGATCTAAGACTTTTAAGTGGTAGTCACAATTCAGATTAGCAGCCCCCTCCTCCAACCCAAAAGTAAATCATTAACAAAGTGGTTCCCAGCTACACAGTAGCTGTTAGAATTGGGAAAAACAAAAAAACAGAAATGGAAAACACTGTGGTGCCAAGATCTGATAAAATAGCACAATTCTTTAGAGCTCTGTGTTTTGTTACAGCTTAACAATTGTCACATTTAAAAACATGTAATGAGCTAACCAAAGCCTTTACTTAGCTGCTGAAAGATATCATTTAGCAGAAGGTATGCTTCCCAGAGTAAAAAGCACAAACACTCTTTGTATTCTTGTTGATGCTTTGTCAAGTAAGAATATGGTGAACAAACCGCAACTGCATAAAAAATCCCACACTAGTAAGTTATCCCAGCCTCCTTCAGCATCCAAGGAGAGAAAAATAGATCCCAACTCTCTGCAGCAGTGTAGAATTTTAAGCCAAGAATGTATGGAATTGTACCCTAGGGATTTTTTTTAAAAGTATTATAATTATCATTATATTATATGAAAACATTCATATAATTCAGTAACTGAATTTCTTAGACAATTCCCCAAAATTTATTACAGTAAAATGATGTTATTTTGAAGTGATAGTAATATCAAACCTAACACTTACATATTTAGAATTTGAGCACAGAGACAAGATGTATTTATTTTATAAATTGTAATTCTGGATAATACACCACACTGCACTGCTTAATACACAGGTGTTATCAACAGGAATACATCAAAATCAATTTATCTAGATGGCACAATCTGTGATAAACTTTCTATTTTTTTCTTAATTCAAGCCACTAAAAAATAAAATTACTTGCACAGGACATTAAGTAGAACCATAATTTTCTCAATCAATTTCCTTTTCTGTTAATCTTTATGATCATTTTTTAAACTTACAGAACGAACAGAAATTGCTTGCACCGTGATGTATATCAAAGGAAATATGCTTTTAAATGGGCACATGCTTATATTGGGTAAATTATGGGCTGAAAGAAGCAGCTTCATGCTTCCCTCTCTCTATTTGGAAAGATCTGTTTTTTCCACTGGAATGAATCTGTGGAAAAACTCCAAAATGGAAGTCTCTCATATTGCTTGTTAAACTCTGATTCAGCAAGATACTCAAGTAAACTACCTTATTTTCCCAACTGAAGGTCAGGCTTGTGTAAGAGCATTTGGGTAATCAGTACCAAGCTCAACAGGTTCTACTTTATCTGCCCATATTTTTATGGAGATTTATGGGT
Organism: Haliaeetus albicilla; assembly: GCF_947461875.1. Classification (NCBI taxonomy): domain Eukaryota; kingdom Metazoa; phylum Chordata; class Aves; order Accipitriformes; family Accipitridae; genus Haliaeetus; species Haliaeetus albicilla. Next base: position 21,462,566 of record NC_091491.1, on the reverse strand, counting down.
TACTTTGGAACCTCATCCTGTTAGCATGTGTTAATCCTGCCCTGAGAACAACTATTGGATTATGTGCTTGGGAGATTTAGCTGGAAGAAATCATACTGTTTCGATCCTAATAAATCCAACCAGCATCCCAAGCTGCTCAGCCATGTACATACACAGACCTGGAGCAATACAAACAGGATGTATCCGGAGGTGTTCCCAGAAGAGTCTTATCATGCTACTGGATCAGTACCCTTCCAAAATGTAGTGGCTGATGCCCTTTTCTTCTAAAATGTTTCCAGAACGATGCAGGAGCCACTGCATTAAGCACAGTTTTTGACTGAGACCCCTGAGGTACACCTTGCATATTAAAGTGCTTGTTTTCACAAGCAGCTTACGGAGTTGGCCCCACCTCCTCTCCCCACCCTGCATGTTTGTGCTGCAGACTTTGTGCCAGGATAACCACATACTGACACTGCTTGCTGAATTGGACCAGACTGGTGGCTTAGCTGGAAGCTAACCTTCCAGATAAAACCAAGCCCAAATGATTATTTTTCAATCAGATCAACAACTTTCTTTAAGCCTCCTGCAAAACTACACAACCCAGGATAAAGGAGAGAGGGCAGGATCTACCCTCTTAGCTGGAGCATGGCCTTGAATCTGATACTCAGCATCTCCATACTTCAGTTTCCTGTTTGCCATGTGTGAGAATTAGCAATCCCATTATTTTCTATTTTATCTACATTTAGAGGGAAAGAAGACAGCACCATAGCCATCTTTCCACCATATTCTAGGCTCCTTAACTGATTTTTTTTTAGTGAGATTTATTCTGGATATGTTTTTGCACTCCAAATTGTGTTTTTTTATACATTCTTTATTTTTTATTATTGTCAGATGACAGGGTGAAAAAATGCTTGCTAAAATGCTGTGAGACACAACAGTAAAACTCCTTGACTTTAAAATTACTTAACTGTAATTTGACTGCCCATCTTGACTGTCAAAGTGAGTGCAAATCACTGGGTTATTGAAAAGCAGACTTAAACCATCAGTCATATAAAAAATGAATTTTAATGCACTGTCCTTAGCATCTGAATTCTCTAGATTTCCAGCAGATAAATGAAGAAATGAGTATAGGATTTATAAACTTGGTCCTTAATTATAGAGAGACAATCTTCCATTTTATGTGGCGCAAATGGATATTTGTATGTGATCACTCAGTTCTGCACTCTCTGCAATCGCACAGTGCTTTACTGGTAGAAAAAACCCTCAGTGTTTTCTTCCTTTTCAAAGAATTTATTCATCCGATCCTTAGATACAATAAGGTTACTTCTGGGAGAAAACCGATATCCAGAAATAATTTAACTTGCTTCCATAAGAGTTCTCTCTACATTAAAGATGGTAATAAAAACTAAATACCAAAGTGTAAGCCAGTCCAAATGCAATTCTGATGTAAAGTTCATTGTCATTTACAACCTTTTTATCAAAGTCCTATTACAAGTTTCTACCCTGCCTATTCTCTGTGAAGATATGGAAACCTTGGACAAAAAAAATATTCTTTCAGCAATGAGAATTTCCTGCCCCACTTACATATAGTTTTTACATTCTATTTATTTTTTTCAAGTGCTTTTCATTCTGTTCCTTCATAGATGTGCTGAGTAAAAACTGGAAGTTCAGCAGTAATGTTAGACAGTACATCTGTCCACCTGCTCAAAGGCTGCCTGCAACTACTATAATGGCATTGACAGACCTGCTGAAATGTTTGTGATCATTCTGCTTTTTACCAGCTTCAACTTACACATGGCGCAGACAATGAATTAATATTGGAGTAGTATTGAGAAACATCTAGTTTATTCAGAAAAAAAAGAGAAAGTCTTGAAATTCTCTTCTCTGCTGCTTAAGTGTCAGCAGGTAAGGTAGTCAAGCCATTCTCTACAAACTGAACCCCATAGACTTTTCACAACCTTCCTCAACCAAGGATTTTTACACCAGCAGAAGGTACCTACTTTCAGTTCTAAACTTAAAATGATAACATTGTTGGATATAGTTGCTATTGGTGTTTTATGTCAATGTAATCATTTGGTCATTTAGATCTTGTACGTAGTGATCTGCTCTGAACGATTGCGCCATTTGCAGTTCAGGTCTGTAACAGGCATAAAGCAATATTCTTTTTGCTGCCAATACAGGTTCTTAGAGGAGGCAAAAGTACTTGACTTTATCTATAACATATTTATTTTTATTAAAATGCTAGTATTTTATGAAATCAAGTCCCCGATAGGTCACAGAACCTTGCTCAACCTCTCACTTTTAATGTCATTAACACAATGAAGATGCATACTGTTGACAGATGGGTTTTCTCCTGCTTTTCCAGGATCGCAGTCAGTTGGGTAAAGATACATCATTAAAATTATGATTGTTTCTGTAATCTTAACTAAGCAATTTTCAGGTTGAAAATATTCAGATTTTACGAGAATGCTTACCTCACTACTCCCACTCACCTGTACCTCACTTTCCCAGTCTCCACAGGTAATTGGTAATAGTAGCTGCAAACTGTTTTACCCTGGGAATTGGTTCTCCTTTTTTAATAATTTAGTAACACTAGCTGAAAATTTTCATTTACAAAATTATTTCTTAAAGGTTAGTGTATTGATATTAACATATCTGCAACACCATTGTGTGGTTATCAAAGCAAATATAAGCCATACACCAAAGCACCATAAACCAAAATCCATGCATTTAAATGGAAAAAAATTGTACATTTGCTACTGTAGCTCAGACAGGAGCCAGGCAAAGAGACATTTTGGTGAAGATGGGAATCAATGCTCCATACCATCAGGGCATCAGATGAGGTCTCTAAGAAGATGGGATTTTAGAAGAGGAGGAGAGACAGCAGATCTCAAAAAGCAAAAGATAAACAGCTTGATGTGTGGCTATTGCTTTGCCATACACATAATCTTAAAGTCACAAAAATATAGCAGTATCTTCAAGTATTTAATCTATCTTTCAAGATTAATTTATATCTTTTAGAGCAAGTTATCAAAAAGGAGGAAAAAGGAAGAAAATAACTAGGCAACCTTTCTTTACCAGGATACCTCTTTTCTGAAATTCATGTTTCTTAAATATTTTTGCTCAAATGATTGCCCCAAATGTTCCTTTACTTTTTGTTTGTTTTTACTCTAGCACAGTAATTAGCAGCAGAACAGAAAGCTGAGTCAGGAAAACCGAAACACAAGATAGACATTCAATACTCATCAAATCGTATGGTCTTCCTATAATGGCAAATCTATACCTGAAATCTCACTAACACTGTCACACCAGTATTAGTAGCAGAGGGAAGAAAGAGTGAAAAAGAGGTGAAATGAGGAATGAGAAAAAATAGAGAAAGGAAGAGGAGCAGGAGAGAAAAAAATTAAAGCAGGGAGAAGTACGAAAAAGAGTGAAAAGAAATGGAAAAGAAAAATGGAGCACCAGTCAAATATCACCACTCCCTTCATTTTCATTGCTACAATCCAAAATGAACGAGCTGAACGAAGTTCATGTATTGCATGCTTACAGGTCACAAGGAATTGGCGCTTCATCTAGAAAAATATTATATCAACTGAAAGCCATATTCATACCACATAATTTCTGCAGAGATTTTTCTGAGTATGTTTCACGATCACAGCCCTTTCCAATGTAATTGGTCTTTAATTCAATGGTGGTATGTATTGAGGAAACTGGTCCATCACATGTTTCTAGACGAATGCTGGGAAACAAAGGTATGCTGCCAGAACCGGGCTTGTATTCAATCCGTTTGTTCCAGTCTGAAAAAAACCAACAAAAAGATACAAGACTGGTTAAAAAAAGGGAAGGGAGTTATACAATTCTAAATAACATATTGTTCTCAAAGGTCACTGTCTAAGACAAAAATAAAAGTTTCTGAACTTGGCATCAATAAGTTACTGTCCTAAAGAATTGGGGTTTGCCCCTTGTCCTGGTTTCAGCTGGGATAGAGTTAATTGTCTTCCTAGTAGCTGGTACAGTGCTATGTTTTGAGTTCAGTATGCAAAGAATGTTGATAACACTGATGTTTTCAGTTGTTCCTCAGTAATGTTTAGACTAAAGTCAAGGATTTTTCAGCTTCTCATGCCCAGCCAGCGAGAAAGCTGGAGGGGCACAAGAAGTTGGCACAGGACACAGCCAGGGCACCTGACCCAAACTGGCCAAAGGGGTATTCCATACCATGGGACGTCACATCTAGTGTAGGAACTGGGAAGTGGGGGCAGGGAATCGCCGCTCAGGGAATAGCTGGGTGTCGTTCAGCCGGTGGTGAGCAATTGCACTGCGCATCATTTGTACAATCCAATCCTTTTATTATTGCTGTTGTCATTTCATTAGTGTTATCATTATCATTATTAGTTTCTTCTTTTCTGTTCTATTAAACCGTTCTTATCTCAACCCAGGAGTTTTACTTATTTTTCCCAATTTTCTCCCCCATCCCACTGGATGGGGGGGGAGTGAGTGAGCAGCTGCGTGGTGCTTAGTTGCTGGCTGGGGTTAAACCACGACACCCCTCTTTGTAAAAGAGTGTCAGACTCAATTAAGTAATGCTACTGCTGCTAGAGTCACACAAGCATGGGGTACATACATATCCTGACAAGAAGTGCTAATTGGTGTCAGTCTGGATCTCCAATGTCCATGTGACTGATGACAAGCCAGCTCTACAGGGATGAGGCTGTCTGCTGCACTGAATTTGGTCAAATTTCATAGTTTTGTGATACAGAACAAATATCTCCAAGGACCAGGCTATATACATCAGTCTCACTGGACTGTGACCAAAAGATAATATAACACATCTGTAGCGCCACTTCTCATCTTTAAATGTCTTACTAATTTTGTGAAGTATTAATGACAAAAAGTTACAGCTGAAAGGACTACTCGTGCTTTCAGCCAGATCTGAATAATCTGTAGTCTTGCTTATCCAGATGTCTCACAGCCCACAACATTTAAACAATCACCTGCCTTAGGCAGCCACCTGGACATGCCATAAGTACTACTATGCTTCTCAACTGAGGCATTTAATTTTTAAATCCAATTAATTATGGTATTTGCAACCTGCTTTGGAGAAAACCCAAACAAGCAGCATTAATTAACATGTATTTCAGCTATCTTTACAGTTCACATTTTCATAGAAGGGTTTAGGTTGGAAGGGACCTTCAAAGATCACTTAGTCCAACTCCCCTGCCACAGGCAGGGACATCTTTCACTAGACCAGGTTGCTCAAAGCCCCATCCAATCTGACCTTGAACACTTCCAGGGACAGGGCATCCACACCGTCTCTGGGCAACCTGTTCCAGTGTCTCAGCATTCATACAATAAAGAATTTCTTCCTTATATCCAACCTAAATCTACCGTCTTTCGGTTTAAAACTGTTACCTCTTGTCCTGTCACTACAGTTCTTGGTAAAAGGTTTCTCTCTTTCTTGCAGGCCCCCTTTAAGTACTGAAGGCTGCTATAAGGTTTCCCTGGAGCCTTCTCTTCTTCAGGCTGAACAACCCCAACTCTGTCAGCCTTTCTTCATAGGAGAGATGTTCCAGCCCTTTGGCCATTTTCGTGGGCCTCCTCCTCGTTGCTCTTACAGGTTCATAACTCTCATACATTTTAGCTAATTCCAGCCAAGTTGCCATGCAACATAAATAAGAATGCCACATTAATACAGAGATGCAAATAGTTAATTATTTTGAAGTCACAAAACTATTCAACTCTGCTACCTAATGTGTACAGCTGTGTATCTGTAAAATTTGTCAAAAGAAGTACTCCTGCATACACAGCTGAAGTTTCTCTGACTTTTTTTTAGTCCTAGGTAAAAGAGGACTAGATAAATGGAAAAATTCCAGGTCCTAGCAGTCAATGAAATCTCTTAAAGCAAATGGACAGAGACATTCTTTCTAAATATCAGTTGAAGGAAAAGTAATTTTTTAAATATATAGATATATTTAGTAGGTGAAGAAGTTTGGTGTTTTTCAACAGACCTCATTTTCAGAAAGCTTGAAAAAAGGTGCTCTCTCCCAGCATCTCAAATTGGATTAAAAATTTACAAGAAAATCTGAAAGTCCATGCAAACATTTTGAAATGTAGAGCAAACATTAGTCCAGACAAAGGAGATAGGATGCTGACAGTTACTAGTCTGCATTACAAAATTATCAGATTTTCTTCATGACTTTTAATCCAAATGGTAATCATGTAGCATTTTGTTCTCAAGGGGAAGGTGAGACTTCATGGAACATTTTGAAAGTATGTTTCATATCTATTTTTACTAAAATCTTTAGGACTTGTGCATCACTGACTAAAAGACAACTATGATTACTTTATTGCCTGTGCACACATCAGCTGAGTTGCTATTTCAGTAGTAATTTTCAGGTAATAATATTCAGCCCATTCATTCCATATTAAGTTAGATTTGATCTGCAGTATTGCATAATTTGTCTGCAATTGCCAACTTAAACAGTTCCCTTAGAATTTCAAGTATCATATAAGGTACATCATTACAACAACAGATTTCTGTTCTCTATCCATTCCAGAAACTCAAGGTTAACATTTTTCCAATTGAACAAGAGCAGCAAATTCTATCAGATACTTAAGGTAAAAATAAAGTAATTTGCTCGTTTGTATACAAGCTACTAATATACAAATTACTGATCCTTATAGTCTCTTATTCACCAGTTAAAATGTTATAATACTCTACCCCAAAGGAAAAATAAAGTCTCATATATATCTGAAACATTTCTGACTATCTCAGCAGCTTTCAGGTTTCAGCCACGTTTTCATTTCTCTGCTATATCAAATTAACAGGCACTCATGCAAAATATTCATTAGGGCATGCAAGACGTGACTGAATTATTAACTGTAACATATCTGCCCCTGCCTACTCACCTCCAGTTATATGAAGAATATCTTATAAAAAACATGCTATATAAAATGCCATTACTCACAAGGAAGAATAATGGAAGACCTCTATTTCTGCCACATGAACATCCCTTTGATTGGAAGAGGTATTTCATTTCACAGCATTACCTTTCAACTTGGCAGAAATGGTAATTTGTACCCAGAGATCATAAACACTGAACGTTCTAAATCACTCGCATTTATCTCAGCTCTAAATTGTAAAACATCAACTAGACTTGAACCTTTGTACCTTGGTCCCCTGCAGCACCATAGACCAATCCTCATCCTAAATCCCACTAGCATTTATTTCACTGACTTAGTGCAGATTTAGGAAGTCCACCAAGGAGTCCCTCTCCATGCAGAAGGCATTCCCAGGCAGGCACGAGGCGATACGGGAGTATGATACAATTCTGAGATAGCAGTACAGTCCTTAAAGGTAGCAATAGCTCTGATACAAATCAACTGGCTTATTTATATACTACCTGCCCCCATGGCATTTCAGCACCCCAGAGGTGTTGAAGCTGAGGCCAGCACCCTCTGTATCTCACCACCAGTAAAATTAGTAATGTTGGAAAGTGCATAGAGTTAGAACAAGCAAGAAGTGGTGTCAGTGCGAACAGCTTATTGTGAGAAAACCCAAAGTCTTTAATTTAATTTTGAATGTGGTGAAGATCATTATTTTTCTTTCTCCCAGAATAACATCCTGTATTGGACACATTCAAAAGATCAGCACCTTCACCTCAGGAATGTGGTGGCACTTTTTTGATTCCTCTAGAACTGACTCAGAAGAAGAGTCTTATTTAACCTCATTCTACAAAAGCCTCTGAATTTCAGATATTTAAAAACTGTATCTTAAAATGTGACTCATGTCTAGGGTTATGCAAACAGTCAAAAGATACATAATCCCATTTGAAATGGTAGGTTGCACTAGATTAGCTAAACACAACCAACATCGTTCCTCCTTTGACACAAACTGTCATGCGACACCACCACATTACAGTGCAGACTTATTAAGATAAGCACTGTCTCCTCAGTAAGGGGGGAAGACTAATCCCATGGGAAAAGTTTGACTAAAACTAGCCTTGTTAAGTCCTGCAGAAGACAGCTTTTGTTTGGATTTTTTAATCCAATAGGCTTTTGCTTGCCACTTGTGGTATAAAGCTCCTTCACACAATATAACACAGACCCAGCTGGATTATACCTCCAACATAACATTAGAGTGTAAGTATCACAATGTCATTTGTGGATCAGATTTCATCAACTGTAAAACAACTACGTAGACTTGGATCTCAATCTCTGAGATACTCAAACTATTCCAAGATCAAAATGGATCAAACATCAGTGACAGTTTGAGCCTTTAAAAGTAAATCCCAATGCACTAAAAAAATTTTCCTTTTAACAGAAGGATAATGTAGACTTCCCTTGATCTCCACACTAAACAGTTTTGTACATGACTCTCTTTCCTTGTGATCCATGTATTATATTTTAATTCATTTCTAATGCTTGATGACAGTAAGAATGATTTAATCTGATTTTTTCCTTGAAAGAGTATAGCACTCATGCAGAGGAGGTATGACCTGATTCATGTCTCCTCCTACATGCCTGTGGCCATGAACTTTGATTCCACCTCATGACATTAAAAATGATGTGAAGGTAATTAAAGACAATTGCAACACAACTACTATGTCAGTGAAATGCAAAACTTCTCTCATGTTGGACTGAAGATGTACATCCTGGCAGCTAAATGTAAGATAAAATTTATGTAGTGGTATTAGTGAGTCTCTGCAGCATCTCTACAAAATAGCTGGAACAGAAGGTTCCCAGAGCAATGTAATTGCTAGATCTTCTGTTTTGTCTACAGCATCTTCTCATCTCTCCTATCTATGTAGGCTGGATACGTGGCTAAAGGTTATTATGCTGTTTTGGTTTTTTAGTGTTTTGGGTTTTTTTAATCTTATACACTTCACAACTTTGCTGAAGTATTTGGTTTTAGTAAACATTTTGCTCTCTATTAATTTGAAAATCTGAAACAATCTAGAATAAATAAAAATATCAGTATACACAAAGTATTTCAAAAAAGATCAGAAATATCTCTGTAGTTTTGCCAAAAGTACACTTATTTTCATGATTTATGAAATGCCATGTATCTTAAAAGCAGCAGCCAGGCAGCTCTAGATGCTGTACAATGATATTTGGAAGAGCAGTGCACTGTCCTCACAAAACTACAATTTTCTTTCAACACCACTGATAGAAAAAAATGCTTTTTCTCTTGGGAACCAAGTACCGAGCTTTACAACGGGTGCCACAACTCCTACCACTGCTAGCAGACATGTATTGTGCTAGGGGAGTTTGGTAGAAATTACGCCAAAATTGAAACAAAATTTAAGTATCAGCTAGGATCATGCTTCTTGTGTGTGTTCAATAACAGACATTGATACCATAAATAGCAACCATAAATACCAGTTAGGATATTTTTTATAAAATTATATTGCCCCCCATTTTAAAATTAACTTTTATATATATAATATACATATGTACATACATATATATGCATACATATATACATACACATACATACACATGTATACATAAAATATGAATGTTTTTAACCAACATTGCAAAATAATCTTTAAATTTCTGTTCATTATTTTAAAGGGGAAAAGATAATTTCACATCTAGCACCACTAGCCATATAACAAAATTAAAAAAAAAAAACTAATAAATATTTCTAGGTTTGACAGCTAATCTACAAGCTAGTAACATACAAATGACAGGAATGCTAAATCTGATGCCACATATATTAAGCATGCTAAATACAGTGAGTGATTTGTTAAGGAAATGCTAATCAGAACATCTGACTCAGTTAAAACCTCTCCACCATGAAGAGAAGACTCAAACTTACTTCCAAAGCCCTTCTAAGGCACCATGGCTTGCTAAGAGATTTGAATGCAGATATAAGCATAAATAAACATCCATATACACCATTTCTTTCTGCAGTATGCTGATAGTTTAAAACACATAAAAAATAGAGACAGACAGAAATTTGGACTACTGCAGGATAGTGTAAAGTTTGCTGTTGCAGGAGTTAGCGAACCATAATGGAATAGCAGTTGTGCCTGAACTAGTGACACTGAATATGCCATTGAGTGATAAAACCACAAGCCCTAATTGTGCAAAATAAACATGTAAGAATCAAAAAAACCAGCATAGGCTAAACTATTATTTGTTGTGAGACTGCATTTAAATAATAATAGATATTTCCTGGAGCAGACTGGGTGTCAGAGCCCCAAGAGCTCTAATAAGCCATTATAAGCCTCCACAAGCCTCACTTGGGGCGTCCATTTGCACCCTTGGGCCAGGAGGTTTATTTAAGCTCAGCCCCAGGTCTAGCCATAGGGACCTTTGTGGTGGGTTGACCCTGGCTGAATGCCAGGTGATCACCAAAGCTCTTCTATCACTCCACCCCCGCCCCCCCTCAGCTGGATAGGGGAGAGAAAATATAACAAAGAGCTTATGGGTTGAGATAAGGACAGGAGAGATCACTCACCAATTACCATCACAGGCAAAACAGACTCAGCTTGGGGAAAATTAACTCAATTTATTACCAATCAACCAGAGTAGGGTAATGAGAAATAAAACCAAATCTCAAAACACCTTCCCTCCACCCCTCCCTTCTTCCCAGGCACAACTTCATTCCTGGATTCTCTACCAACCCCCCCAGTGGCACAGGGGGATGGGGAATGGGGTTTACAGTCAGTTCATCATACATTGTCTCTGCCACTTCATCCTCCTCAGGGGCAGGACTCATCACACTCTTTCCCTGCTCCAGTGTGGGGTCCCTTCCACAGGAGACAGTCCTCCACGAACTTCTCCAATGTGGGTCCTTCCCATGGCGTGCAGTTCTTCAGGAGCACACTGCTCCAGCGTGGGTCCCCCAGGGGGTCACAAGTCCTGCCAGAAAACCTGCTCCGTGGGCTCCTCTCTCCACAGATCCACAGGTCCTGCCAGGAGCCTGCTCCAGTGCAGGGTTCCCATGGGGTCACAGCCTCCTTCAGGCACCCACCTGCTCCAGCGTGGGCTCCTCCCTGGGCTGCAGGTGGATATCTGCTCCACCATGGACCTCCATGGGCTGCAGGGGGACAGCCTGCCTCACCATGGTCTTCCCAGGGGCTGCAGGTGAATCTCTGCTCCGGCACCTGGAGCATCTCCTCCCCCTCCTTCTTCACTGACCTGAGGGTCTGCAGAGTTGTTTCTCTCACATGTTCTCACTCCTCTCTCCAGCTGCCATTTCTGTCTGTCCCAGCAACTTTTTTTCTTTCTTAAATCTGTTATCCCAGAGGCGCTACCACTATCACTGATTGGCTCGGCCTTGGCCAGCAGCAGGTCCATCTTAGAGCCAGCTGGTATTGGCTCTGTTGGACACAGGGGAAGCTTCCAGCAGCTTCTCACTGAAGCCACCCCTGTAACGCCCCCCGCTACCAAAACCTTGCCACACAAACCCAATGCAACCTTTTATGCAGAAGTCAACCCATGGACTGGCTTTCTGGCTTGACAGCCTGGCCTCATCACTACGGACCTGTCCAGTGACCTGATCCTAACTCTCATCTATGGATCCACTTCCTGGGACATGCCTCCTCACCACGAACATGCCTGAGGATCTGGACTCTTGGCTGAACCTGGCCCCCATCTCTGGGTCTGCCCTTCTCACCTCAGTTGGGTTAGGGGTTGGCCCTTGATGATGAAGGCTCTGCCAGCTCTGTTACCAAAAGTGGCTCCTGGCTTGCCTTCCTTTAGGGAGCAGCCCTGCTCTTGAAGCTCCTTGACACCAGGTTTAGATGTGGTTAGACTTCTAATGTTTTCAGAAGGACAAACTACCACAAAAAGATGTCGCTATGGGAAGAGGCAGCTTCCTAGTTATCCTGGAGAACAAGGGCTGTGACTAGTGTTTGGATCCTGCTATTCCAAGGGATTTCTCTGCTGAAGAGTACACAAAGAGCTTCTCAAATTCCAAAAGACAGGCTCTGAAACACCACATGGACTACTTACTGAAATCAATTGAATTGAGGATGTCAAAACTCATGTAGAAAGTCTGCAATTTTTAAGCCTATGGTGTAAGAATATGTGGAGGTTATTACATGCAGAGGAAAAAAAAATCATTGGGAAAAACTTCAAACCTAACTGGATATCCTGTAGTGCTTTAACTTTTGACCAGAGGAAACATTAATGGAACCACCATCTGTCAGCTACATCTCAGAGATAAGAAATTTCTCAATGAAATTATAATTGCCCCAGTGAAGCTCATGGAGATCTTGCAGTGAAAAATTTAAAAAAGGAAAGAATTTTTTTTTTAGTTGTAAATGCAGAAAGGCAAACAAAGGAGTGAACTTCCACAGAGGTATTTGGAAATGAGGATCTAGTTAAATTGGTCTAAAATGAATGGTTTCTTACATCCGTTAAGATGGAAAAGACAGGCTTTAATATTGCAATTGTAACATATACACAGAACTGCCCAAAGAAAGAGCAATAATGGGTTACTCTGAAAATGTAAAGTTCATGGTACACAGGGAATTGACTAGTAAAGATCCCTGTGAATCTGCCTCGGGATTGTTATTTGATATTTCCATTAATGGTCTTGGCACAAACCCAGGACTGTGTTAATTACTTCTGCTAGTGACAAAACTAAAAGGCAATTCTACATTGGAAGGCAATATAGAAAGAGGATATCCCAAGCACAGAATAAGATGGCCTTGAGAACTAGTGTTATAGAAATATTGCTTTGTAGTAATGATACAAAGTGGCAGTTCATGCTCAGGAACTTCAGCAAACTGGTGAGTCATCACTGAAAAATGACACAAGGAAAAAGAGCTGATTCCGTTAGGTCAGAAACAGCATGTCCATGAGCCAACAGTCTGACAAAGCCAGGCAAAAGAAAGGTAGTCTGGGAATCACTGTGCTTCCAGTAAGAGGCTATGGTAAAAAGAAACATGTGAAAACATCACATCTGGAGTGTTCGGGAAAGATGTATTTAGCTGTAATATGTACACAGAATTTGCTGAGGAAAGGAGAGCTTATCTTAAAAATTAGATTGAAACAGGTATGACTGCTTTCTCTAAATATGTAAACTCTGAGCTCAAAAATCAAAAGTACTCAGAAGTTCAATTGATTTTCAAATGTCTGAAATGGGTATGTAAAGACTGGGTATTCTACTAAAATGGTGCCATTCAAGTTAATAGCTTGTAAGCATTTTGTTATGATTACTTTTTTTTAAGGATGTATGGCTAATGCATGCACAGCAGCTCCAAGACTACACTGGCATAAAAGCTCCCTGCTTTGTGATAAATTTAATTTTTAAAAATATGGGTAAATATCTTATAGATAAGACAATGCAAGCATTGCATTTTTAAACTGCTAGGTATGTGGACAAGAAGAATAGAAATTGATTTATATTTATTGCAAAAAATATTTGTGCCTTTAAAATTGCTGCTGAAGGTTTCTGTACTTGACCACCCTCCTCCACATAACCAATTGCTTTAGTAATCATATTGCTCCTTGTTAAAAGCACTGACAGCTCAAAAGCCAATACAGTTTTGGTTTTCCTCTGTAATTGGATTTTACTAGAAAGCCCACATGAATACATTTCTAAAATCACTCAGCATCTACTGCAAATAGCATCTCTGTAGTATGTTGAATCAAAAGTGATGTAAGATCACTCTGCTACCAAAAGAGAAGGTTCTGCCCTTCTCTGAACAAAAGAAAGATTATATTTCAGCAGGAAAAGCAAGCTGATCTGACCTGTACCTGGCCTCTGAATGACTATTCAACATTAAAGAGAAGAATGTGCCTTTTGGTGGTAGCAAAGCCCTGGGTCACCTTAGTGATTGCTACATGCCTTAAAAAGAAGTAACATGCAGTATCTTTGAGACATTAACTACTCTTAGTAAATATTTTTATAGTATATTAGGTAAATAAACAAAGAGAAGCTTTTATTTCAAAATCATTTTTAAGTAAACACTAAGTGGAAAATCATTGAATTTTTAAGGAACTTTTTTTTTTTTTAGATGAATTTTTAAGGAACTTCTTTATATTGTTACCTCAGGTGTATATGAGTTCATAGGACTTGGAGGTAAGTGTAGGAAATCTTTTTAAATTAGTAAAACATTTCAGGCTAGATGCTGTGAAATTTTCTTTTCAATTGGAGGTTAGTGAGCATTGCTTATGCAAGGGTCATAACAAATTTGGCTGAAAAAAAATTAAGTCGTCTTTGGTCAGAGGAGACAATGTGACTTAATTTTTGGACTGTTGTCTTTGCTACATACTTATCCCCCCAAGAAACACATTCAACCTTCCCTGTTTGTTTCAGAAACACAGAGTCCTCTGATAATTTATTGGGGTATTCAACTGATTCATTTAGAGGAGCTTTTTTGGTTTATGCCTTAATAACTGCTTCCTGTCTGAAATCAATTGCATTTTAGGGAACAACCTGACTTTTGGTTTAATTGTCAATAGTTGAGAAGATCTCTAGCAGACTCAAAATATATTTTAAGTGTTTGGGTACATGATTCTGCCCTTCATGTTTTGAGGCTAAACTCCTCTTTATTTCTCCCCATGTAGTACATCATTCATCAGAGAGCTTGGTACAGGAATAATTGTTTTCAATTTTCTGCTATCTTGCACCTTTTAGCACATTGTTTTATATTTTAGTTCCATTTGCTATCCCACTAGGGGGGACAGTAACTTCTTCAGTTTTATGAAGACTGTTCCTAAAAGTAGCAGAAAAGAAAAAAGACAATATTATGGTACCATAAATGAGCTACAGAAAACATGGTGATTACCGGGTTTTGACTCTTTCTTGTTTCACCTCAGGTTTTTTAAGGAAAATACTATATGCATATTTAGTACTATGTTGCCAGAAGTCTGTCTACACTACTTTGAATAAGGCAGATGTAATGTTACAGAAATCAGTATTTGTGACATTAAAACTACTGTAGTAAAAAGAACCACACTGGAAGTCAATCTACAGGAAAAAGTCTAGTGTATTCTCTGTGTCCATAGAACTGAAACAAAGGTAGAGTTCTGGAAGAACTGACAGAATCCCAGGGAATGTGCTGAAGATAATAGGGTTTTTCTTAGCATGGAAACCCACTAATTGCATTTAAAAAAAAAAAAAATTAAACAAAAAATAGAAATAACTTCAACTGCAAATGTACCTATCATGGTGTCAGAAATACTATCATCTAACTTTTCTTTATAATGTAGTCTCTTTACTTACCTGACAGTAAGTGATCACTCCATTGTCTGAAAATCATGGAAATTAACACACAGATAGCATGAAGAGAATTTGTAGCATAGCTGTAAAAGTCAGTTGACAAAACTCACAAGACTTTTCAATTAAAATAACTGATTAGGAATTAATTAGGTTCATTGATTTACATTTTTAGCTTGCTTAGGATACTAATAACATTTCAAAGTGGTCTGCTCAGAATGGTTTGATGTCAGTTTGGGTCAAGTTTGTTTCTAAAGTAGCCTCTTAATAGAGTGGAGGCTTGTTGTTTGCTGAAAATGTCTGTGTGGGAATGCTTGCTGATTATATGTTAATGTCCATCTTCAAAGAGTAGGGAAGTAGCTCCTAGGTTTAATGAAGACTTAAATGCTATTAGCCCAAAGGAATATTGCTTAAAGGATAGCACCTTGTCTTGTTGAGTCTTATTTGCTCTGCTACATGTTAGTCATGTGGAGTTGGCCTCTAGAAACAGGAACAATTTCATACATTGTTTATGTAAACCTATTCTTCCCTGTCCCACCCCTGAACAATGGAGGTTATTTGAAGGGCATCTGCATTGAAATCTATTGCACTGAAATTTTTAACACTGAATTTGCGTTAGACTATGACAATCTCTATTCACAATAGTCACAGAAAGAACTGCACAATATTTCAGATTACTAGAGCCAGCAACTTTAAGAACTAACTAACTAGATATAAATTGAAATTCCAAATATTTATTTGTTCAAGCTAACACTGAAGAACAAGAAAAAAAAACCCCATATATCATATTTTGGCAACTTCTATATTATAACCAACAGCTCAGAATATTAATCTTTTCTGTCAAGCAAAACATTATTTTACCTCCCTTAGTCATCCAATATTTTCAAATATATCATTATTTCAAAGAAGATGGAGCATACCTGCTGACTGCCTCTTTGTGGGGAGATCACAGAGAGTCACAGACACAGGGAAGAAAGAACACTATAAATATCCTCCATTCCCAGTCTCCAGATTTCCTCTTTAAGTACTGGAAATACTATTAGTAAGTTCTGCTTATTTGATTTTTTTTTTTTCCTAGCAACAGGTAATTTTTACAGATATTGGCTCAAAGTGGAAACCAACATCACCTATCTCATTATCTTCATCTTTAAAAATAAGTAGACATAAAAGAATCTCATTAAGAGAAATGTAGAATTTTCTGGAAGCATTCTGTTGTAGCTCATTTTCAAATTATAATTAATGACATAGTAATTAAGAACTAAAGTCATGTCTACCCAATTGTTTACCTTATACCCTGAGTAGGCAAACACTATCCGCTTGCACTTTGTGCCATTTGACCTGGAGACATGCCAGTGAAGTGAAGCTGTCACCTGTTTGACAGATGGAAGGGCACAATTCCACATGGATAGCATGGAATATGCTGAGCAGAACATATTGAGCTATTTCATATTTTTACATTGCCTATGATAAAGACCCATCATAAAACTTGTATCAGATCAGAAGAGACAAAGAATAGTTGTGCCAAATTGCCACAGAAATAAACAAAAAGCCCAAATTCAAGCATAATGAACGCTAACAAAGCATATCCTTTCCCATCTGAGATGTTTTAAATAAGCTGCTTTAAACTTTCTTATGTATTGCATTCTTTTTTTTAGGAGTTATTGCTTTACATATGCTGTTTTCTCTGTCTACTTTCTCACGATTACACTAAAAATAACAAGCTGGCAGCTGCTCATATTAAATACCTAGTGTTAACCAAACCATCAGCCACATACAGTTCTGACTTCTAGAAAAGAAGAATATAAATTTTGCATGCATGAAATAACAGTAGTTGAATTCCAGTTTTTCATTAAAAACTTAAATACCTTGTAAACTCTTCACATAATCTAAGATGAACAAAGCATCCAAAAAAACCCCAACCACAAAACAAACCTTATTTGAGGTTGTTTCAATTACTACTATTGGCTACCCGGTGTCTATACCCACCTGATGGGACCAGCAATGACCATCTGTCCTATAATTGATGCTTGAACTATGAAATAAGTGTGACAATATCGGACAATATAAACACACCATTAGTAAGGCGTCTTTGCAGAAATTATTCAATCAATAAAACACCTAAGTGAAATTTTAAAAAATCAACAGTCGCACCCATTTTAATACAAATTCCAAGCTAATTTAGGAGTATTTGATTTATTTGAGATGACTCCATAAAATGAAAACAGAACATTTCTACAGTGTAAAGAGACCATACTGGTTTTATAGAATAAATCATGGGGTTTTGAACAACAAGATCAGAAAATGTGGAAATAGTTCATAGGGGGTTTGTTTGTTTAAATAAAAATGCTCTTCAAAATACTTGGGTGGGTGGGGAACTAGTACATCCCTGGAAAATTAAAATGTGGTTCTACTCTAAGTGAGGACTGTGAAAATGGAATCATGATATTGCACGCATTTCATTACAAGGTCCTCTAGATCAGGGCTTCTCATTTTACAAAGAAAACCTTTTTTCCTTCTAAATGTCAGTCTGCAAATTTACCTTCAAGTACAACAGCTAAACTGATTTTTTCCTTCTCAATCATTGTCTTTAAAAATTACAATTATTAAGGTCAGGTTAGTCCTGAATGACATCTGCATAATGTGGTTACATCCAGTTCATTTGTCCCTAATCCAGCCCTCATTTTCATCATAATTCCTTATAATTTGTAGCATATCCATCTTCCTAGTACTTTGCCAGCTGTGTTTTTCTCCATTTTAGACAGAGCATAGATTCTTAGAATCTTTTTAGAAAATCAGTTCCTACAGAAACGTCTCAATAGGAAGACAGTAATCAAGATAAAAATTGCCTTTCACTCTCACTGCCGGTTGAGCGTGCCTCGACTCATGCATGCATGCACATGAAAGCCAATTCTGTACCTGGAACAAGATAATCTGAACAACTCTGGCACACATGGGAAAACTACCTTGTCATGGTGGCTTCAAAAGTTTTATTTAAAGGAGTAGTAGGAGAAAGGCAAATCAGAAGCATTTTTTTATATGTTGCAGTATATTCAGACAGAATTATAAGATAGCTTAATTAGAATAGAAGTTTATCCTTTTTTCTAATCTGTTCTTTGTTCTGACTAGAGAAGAAACATGGCAAATGTAAACAAGTATGGGATTATTATCCACTTTTTTAACAGGCTTGGAATGAATTAAGCAAAAGAAATAGCAATGGTTTTCTATACCACTGCAATAAGCACCCTAGTTTCCTTACTGTGAGATGGAGGGAAAACAACAAAGAAAAGAGATTTAAACAAAAATTAAAATATATGAACCATTAAACCTTACCTTGCCAGCCTGGTTTGCACACTGGTTTGACATTAACTTGTACTAAGACATCTTCTATTGCATGTTTTTGCCCACAGTCAAAAGCTGTTACCATTATCTCATACTGGTGCTGTTTATCATAGTTCAGTTTCTCAGTGTTTCTGATGTTACCTATAGATTCAATATAAGATAACATTCAGAAATTACTTCTTGGATAAGCATATACAGACTATAACATTTGAGTCCTGGTTGGTGAAGTCCTTTGTGTCCAGAAAGCTCTCTGAAGTACATGGGACATCCACAGGCAGGACAGTTATAAGGAATGGGAAGTATTTTCTTTCAATCCAGCAGAGAAATAAGGAAGTTCTTAGGCAAATACAAGATGCTAGGCATATAATATGGGCATGTCTATATTAGAAAACATCTGTTCAACAACACTTTGTAAAGTAAGACTTAAGACTAATTAGCAGTTACATCCTGAAATGTAAAGTATAAGTAGGTGCAACCTCATTTTCCACATCTTCCCAGAATACACTGCTTTAACACAGCAGTCGCATTCTCGAGATCTACTGCTGAACATCTCCCCAGCCTAAGTATCTTCTTTTCTTCCCTAAAGCTATTACCCTTTAGGTGAGAGAGATTTTTAGCCCTATAACACCTTTCCCTGTTTTTTTTTTTAAAAAAAGGAAAAGTCCCAGAATCACGTTCTACATTAGAGCGCTTAGCGGTATTTGATATGACAGCACATGGAAAATAAAACTCGGCAACAACAGAGATTATCTACTGAACCTGACACATATATAAAGGTGACAAATTACCTGTTTTGGGAACAAAGACATTACAACTTCTACAAAGAAAGGGAAAGATCTTTCTCAGAGTACTTCCTGCAGGATTGGAAGATTACCATGCAGAATGTATGGTTTTGTAATTAATGAGTTCAGCGTTTTAATTCTGTCCATTTCCACCAAAATGCACTTCTTCCTCAAATTGAAACTTGAGACTGTTTAATATGTTTCACACTTTTACTCAGGGCTGTTTATTATACCATTTCTTTGAATGAGAATGTTTGTTCTAGAATTCAAGAAACAAACTTACTCGGGATCAATGCTTAGATATAACAACTGCTTTCAAGCACAATCTGCAAAATCAAGTTGTTTGGGCTAAATTTGGAATAAGGAGCACCCAGATCCTGGAGTCTAGTCAATCATAGTGCTCTGATTCCCACAGGTGCTAGTTAAAGTATCTGTTGTTAGGCATGCTGGCATTGTTTGGGGTTTTGTTTCTTTTTCATTCAAATGAATGAGAGACAGGTGAAAGCAGACAAACGAAACTTCTTAAATAAGTCTTTCACTAAACTTCCATTAGTTTGACAAGTAAAGACTTTTAGCAGGTGTCTCTCTCTGATGCCACTCCTTATCTTGTCAAAGCCCAACACTTTTCTGACTACTACTATATTAAAGCCAACTTTAGTAGTTTAATTGAAACTGATGCAAAACTTTTCAGGTCAGGCCTGAAGAAAGACTGCTTTTGCAATTATCACCATCTTCTGGTTCAAAATTTGTAGTTTAAGTAGACCCTTACATCTGCAGCTATAAATCAGGCCCAATACCCCATTTTCTGTCAACTTTGAGTCTTTACCCCCCCCCCCCCTTTCTGAGCAGGGCACAGGGGGGACAAGCCCTATTGCTAATTTTATTTCTCAAATGGAGAAGCAGAAGGACCTGCTGAAGGCTAATATGGAAACAGTACTGTCTCCTACAGCTTCCTTGGCTCCCTCTCAGGCACTTCACCTTGCCAGGCATTTTCAAGTCTGCCATGTAGATAGCTCTTCCCATCACAAAAGCAACTGCAATAACAATATCAACAACTTCATTATTTTTGAGTTAGAAATTGGCAAAACAATTTAAGCTACCCATCTCACTGTCTTGAGTTCCTTGATTAGTACCTGCCTAAGAGGATTTAAAGAAAAACTGCCACTGTATACTTAATTATTCATTTAATAACTGCTCAGTTGTTCTTTCCTTTCTGCATGATATTCTTTCTTACATGAATCGTTAAAATTCCCTATTTGGTTCTCCTTGGTATTCTTTTAGTCCACGATCAGCAGAGATAATTCTCAAGAAAGCAAAATTGTCTGAATCTACGTTAGCAGACCACTACAATTTGCGTGGCACATTTAACTGTCCTCTATGATTTATAAATCATTACAACACATTTGCATTTCACTAAATCTGTCTTCCAAGATTTGTATTTCTTTACAGTCTTTTAAAATTTGGACTACAAAGATTCTGACTATTGGGTGTTATTCTGAAAGGTCATTTGGATGTCTTGCAGATGTTACTCAATAGTTTATTGATTTCTTAATTATTCTGTTTTTCTGTTACCTCTGATGCTTTATGCTTCTTTGTTATTTTACAATTTAATCAATACGATTAAAAAGTAGACACAGAAGAGAAGCACTACAAATACAGACTAATTAAAGTTTTAGAGACTATAGACTCGGAATTTCTATTTACATCTCACCCATAAACAAAAGGCAATCAATAACATTAAAAAAAGAAAATTTTAATGGGAGAAGTAAGTACTTTTCTACACAGTTCACAATTAGGCCATAAAATTAATTTTTTTCAGTCTTTCTAAATCTCTGCCTTTTACTGGAAATATCCAAAGCTATAACATTTTAAAAAACAACAAACAGATAAGTGACAACAGGAATATAAAAATTTCTGCTGGAGGACACACACATTTACACCTCTGTTTCTTCAGGGTCAGTTTGATACAGACTTCCCTCTTTTATGGCTATCTTTCATCTTATTTTGGAGCAGTCACAAGAACGGGGAAAGACTTGACTGATTTACTATGGCAATTGCCTCTTAAATTCCATATACCTACTTCCTGTGTGTATAAGAAGTATAAAACTGAATCTTTTAACTCTTAGAAGAGATGTGAGCTAGTGTTGTTACATGAGTGGCCTCCGATTTCAGTCTGCCCATAGGATCGGCAGCTCAACATTCCCAGCTGCCAAGAGCCGCCAACCAGGAGGTGTTTGACCATAAGTCAGTTGAAGGATTAGAATAGCTTCTTGTCAAAAAGGTGCACTTTTGAATGATAATGGAAAGAAATTGTGGCTTAATAAATAAATATCACATGCATATGCTTAACTATAAAGTTTCACAACGTTTCTGACAATATGAAGTTTGCATAGCTCCTAACACAGATCTCAGTGCTGTAAAGGATGACCTCATGAGCTCCTGTCCACACCTATTTTCTACAGTATGTAACTTGATAGAACCTGTACTGACTGTACAGATAAGTCAGTAACTCATCTTCATAGAATCATAGAATACCAGGTTGGGAGGGACTTGTACTATCATCTGGTCCAACCTTTCTCGGCAAAATCTTCATATTGAACAATCTGATATGTATTTGTGAAGTGCTTCTCAGTGGTGGGATGGCAAATATAGTTATCCCCATTTTAGAGATGCCAGTAGATCAGAGCTGTGACAATTCGCATCTGTATCTGAATTCTCTGATCATGTCACCATGATCCCTGACAAATGAAGGCAGAAAATGCATTAAATGTTGTTCTGCTGGCATTAAAACAGATCCATGCATTGTGGTTTAATTTTTCTCTTACCTGAAAAAAGCCTACACAATATTGATATGATAACTCACTTGATGATTGGGATTCTCTGCTAAGAAGACAATTAGAATAAACTGCATGCAAAAGTCTCTTAAAACATATTTTATCTTATACTTTTAGTCCCAATCCTTTGCATAGCAAAGCACAAATTTTTCCTTTGTCTTTACATGATTGTATTTTATGACCAAGAGTTCATTACCCTCCAAGTTAGGCTCATCATATACAAGACTCAATTCTTTTTAGTCTTATGGTTTCATAAAACGTTGTAATTTTATTCACAAAAAATTACATACCAAGGGTCAAAGTTGCCAACTGTAAATGGGAAGCTTTATATTACCTACTTTTAGGTGCCTAACTTACAAAGATCTACAAGAACTATACCAGAGCTGGATGCTGCTTCTTGTGCCAGTGCTGGGTGCCTATCAACTTGTGCCTCACACAGTTTGGTGATGTGAAGTAGACTGCACTGCTACAGTCTGGAGGATTTTCTCTTCCATTCAGCAAATGTTCCCCGATTGTAATACGATTTTTCAAGACAACAAAATGCTCCCTAGATTGATCTAGAATCAAGAAATAAGTTTTGCCTAAAAAGACTATGATCTCACAAAAGAAAACAACTGATAGAATAGCATCTCCATCTTTCTGAAGGCCTGTGTTTATGGTTAGTTTCATGGGTTGGTGGTGAAAAAAACCCACCATCTGGAACTGATAATGGCATGTTTTCCTCACACCCCCCGTACTTCTGGGGTCCTCTGCAATATTTAGATTTGATTCTAAGCATCTGGTTAAACAGGCAATGAAATTCCACACTTATGTTACTGAAAAGAAGAAAAAATCATAACTTGCAGAAGACACGAGAACCTTGTCCTAGTTTCAGCTGGGGTAGTTAATTGCCTTTCTAGTAGCTGATACGGTGCAATGTTTTGAGTTCAGTATGAGAAGAATGTTGATAACACTGATGTTTTCAGTTGCTGCTAAGTAATGTTTAGACTAAAGTCAAGGATTTTTCAGCTTCTCATGCCCAGCCAGCGAGAAAGCTGGAGGGGCACAAGTAGTTGGCACAGGACACAGCCAGGGCAGCTGACTCAAACTGGCCAACGGTGTATTCCATACCATGGGACGTCACATCTAGTATAGGAACTGGGGAGAGTGGGGGCGGGGAATCACCACTCGGGGACTAGCTGGGTGTTGATCAGCGGGTGGTGAGCAATTGCACTGTGCATCATTTGTACATTCCAATCCTTTTATTATTGCTGTTGTCATTTTATTAGTGTTATCATTATCATTATTAGTTTCTTCTTTTCTGTTCTATTAAACCGTTCTTATCCCAACCCACGAGTTTTACTTCTTTTCCCGATTTTCTCTCCCATCTCACTGGGTGGGGGGGGAGTGAGTGAGCGGCTGCGTGGTGCTTAGTTGCTGGCTGGGGTTAAACCACGACAAACCTAGATTTGTTTTTCACAATGGATGAAAAAACCTATAAACAAAATCCTCATTAGCATGGTGTTAACAGACAGTCCTAGGCATCTCATACATCTATTTCAATCATCCTATAGGTAACAAAAAATGGGCACAATGCCAAAGAATTTGTATCAGAGAAAGCTTATATCAGCTGGCATAGAGAGACATTCTCAGCAGTGAAATGTGTTGGAACTAAGCAACATATTTCCCACAAAATAAAAGTGCAGCCATCTATTCTAACTCTGTCTCTAACCCCAGTGGGTTTAAGCAATTAGCATTATCTAAAAAAATTGCAAATTAGACTGCAGTTACTGTTGATTGTGGTAGCACTGTGCTTTTGGTGAACAAATAGATCAAAAAATATTAATTGAATTCATGACCAAGAAACTGCAAGTATTACAACCTTCTACCAATTACTCGCTGCAGGCTTTAAAGTCATGTTTAAATCAGTGATTTTCTCATTGCCTTTGCTGAAAAGCAGGTCCCAAGCATGCAAGGACAAAGACGTAACCAAGGATTCGTGATACTTCACATGCTTTTGATCATGCCTCTGACTGGAAGGAACCCATGACCACTCATGAGCCAGCTGCACTGTGTGATAGGAGCTGAAAAGGAATAAGCAGTAGAAATGTCTGCTCTGTATAGTGCTAATCTCAGTGTATTATTTATCCATAATACCTTTAAACAAACCTGGTATGAAATTATGAAACCACCTGTGACTTGTGTAAGTACCCAGCCCCATACTGGCAAGTCACATGAAGCTCTGGAAAATAATGCTTTCAAACAGAAACACAGAGAACTTCCTTTTATGACAACATGGGAATCTGACAATTAGAAAAAAATCCATAGAGAGGAAAAGCTTCTAGGAATTTGCACACAAACATCTACTCTCAGATGCCCATTTCCTGTAAAAAAATTCTTGGTGCAATTGCTCTGGCAAAAGATTACTGTGTCAGCGGACCTCATTTACTTAAACACAAACATACTTCTTATGATTATACCTCCTATATAGTATGCTTGCCTCCCAATGCATTATAACAAGATGGCTTTTTCCCCAATGCCATTTAGAATTTATTGATGCTAACAGGTTATTATCTTTTGATGCTCAGCTGTGCATTGTGCAAGAACTGCACAAATAAAAATGAATCATTTTTGAATATGGGAAAAGGTTTTTATAAAACATCTCAACATAAAAATGACTGCAGAGAAAAAAGTAGCTCCATTCATACTTTCAATTTCCAGTTTGGCCAAAAATCAGATTTAAACTCCAAAGAGTATTGTCCTCCTACATACAACATTGATTACATGCTTCTGTTAGGAAAGATAAATCAGAGCGTTGCTGGGCATGCACACAGGGTGCTTGTTCTGGGGAAACAAGTTCTGTGAGCACAGGAATTTCCATTTTGAACTTCTGCACAAGTGTGCACACATGAATATCAATAACAAGGACTCTTATCTACAAAGTGATGCCAATATGGGACTGCTGAAGTACTTGAAAGACAAAGCTATTATTTTGCATTGTTTGGAGCAAGCAAAGAATAAGAGAGAGGATCTTCAACACATTTTTAATGCAGCCCAGCCACCTCTCCCAAACTCAGAGTAAAGTTCTGTGGTTTTCCCTGGTGAGAACTTGATGGGGAAAAGCAGGAAGCTGACAGACAGGACCGCCAAGGTCAAAAATTGCTACATGTGGAAAACTTAATATGGTTTATTATTTTTCCTACAATATTATATACATTAAAAAAACCCAACTAAAATCTAAAACCCATTAAAAAATGATACTGCTTCCCAAAGCATATTTTCTTCCATACTGCAGAATAATGGACCTGCTTCAGGAAGCACCACAAATGGGTAGATCTGCAGACCCACACCCCGAAAGTTTCAACAGTCAATAAAAATATCCACAATATTGTCAATTCTACATTTAGACTCTGCTCCAGAAAGTTCAGAAGAATGGGACTAGCTACAAACCAGTGAATAAACCCTACCAGGTAGGGCTACGTGCTGCATTAGGAAAAGTCATCAGTTGGATGGGAAACTAGATCTGAGACAAAAGAATGGACTGAGTGGCAAAGAAATGTATTGCTTATCTAACACTGGGGTTTTAATTTCCACAATAAATTACTGTGGCACTTTCTGACCAAATCTTATGTAGAAGGGATGGAATTTCCCAGTTTAATGGTTCCTTCTTTCTCAGAGATGAGAACAGGATTACTTTCTTGAGTTAAAACTCAAGCCAAGTTATCAGCCAGTATCAGTAGGTAATTACACTATCTACAGAAATTACTGCTATCTGTCCCAGAACTTAAAATTGCTCCTTCTCCATACTCACCATTTCTGTCAATGGCAAAAGGAACATCGGTTGTGACAATCTCATAATTGCAGATCTGGCTATACTGCGGGGAACAGTCCTCATCTATGGCTTCTACCTGCAGTATGCTGTCATAGATCTTTCCCTCTGTCACAGTGGCCTTATACACACTCTCCTTGAAAGTTGGTGAAAACTCATTAACATCCTTTACCTGGATATGGACCATTGCCCTAAAATAGGTAAAAAAACACATCAAAGAGAAAAATTAATTAATCATGACAAATCACTAATAGTTTGCTTCAAAAACACTTTAAAAGACTAACAAAACATACCTAGAAAACTATGTAGACATCTTCTAAAATGAGATATTATTTAATTACTATGTTTAATTTGCCCAGTTTAGTATCTTCATGTGGCACCTGGCAAAAAAAACCTAGTGCCACAGCTTGTAGGGAGAGGGCTTCACAGCACTCCCTGTTAAAATCAGTTTGCCTCTTAAAATGGACCCCAGCAGAAAGTCAGTGGTATCATTCCAGTGTGAAATGGGTTAATAAACAAAAAAAGAGGAAGAGAATTATACTAGTCCTACATATTCGCTAGCTAAAAATGGTCAGTTTACGAACATTCTTCAATATTAAATAAGCCTCTCACCTTCTGCTGATTATAATTACCTAATTAGTTACAACATTGTACATGTAAACCTTTGAGGGTCAAAAATAACAGGCCTTTAGTATTTAATGAGCAAACTCTGAAGGCCTTCCTCTGCAAGAATTTGCTATCTGGTTTGATAGGTGAGGTAACAGAAGGACAGATAAGTGAAGTGACTTTCTATATCAGCGGCAGAGCCAGTAGTAAATGTCGGGACCCCAGACAGTCTAGCTTACTGTGTGGCTTACTATACAAACCACTATGAGAAAGTGTAACAAAGTCTGGTTCCAATAGGCCAGATTTCATTTGGTCAGGATTAGACTAAAATTTTCCACAAGCAGAATGTACTAGCTTGTTACTGACATGCGAGGGAAAAACATAATAAAATTTAATAATATGAAGCAAAACCTGTTTCTGTAACTTGATGGTTACTTGATATTGGAGGCTTCCTTCTAAATGTGTATTATTTTTAAATATCCTGACATAGTTCAGCATGCATTATAGAGCTAATTAAATTTTTAATTGTCAGGTATCCTGGATGAGCAAAAGGAAGAATGATTACTATTAATCATTTATTTAAATGGCTCTCAGCAAAATGAACAATTTGTACAGCAGTTATACATCTACACGTGAGTTAAATTCATCTTTAATGACAAATGCTCTGGACCTTGGTTTCATGAATTGAAGGGGAAAATAGGCACTGTGCCACTTAAGCTTATGCAGGGAATTGGCTCCACAATAAAAAGTACCACCTATTAACCTTCAATACCCACCTCTTCCAGAGGATTTGAATTCCTCTAAGACTTGCTGTCCAAAAGCTGAGGTCAGAAACACACTGTGCAAAGGCAACACTGTTGCAGCTTATATACATGCACATACTAAAAAAATAAGGATGATTTTTCTTTTCTTACCATTTGAAATTAGATGAACAGAGACAAAACCTATTTAGAATTTGTAAGTATCAACTAAAACTAGCTCCCATGTCCTGGATAATCTGTTTTGTCAATGTATTTAACATTAAAGCAAGAATGGAAAAATAAACCAAGACAGAGATGTGTTTCTCCACTTGAACAGGCATCCTATTAAAAGCTTCAACTGGAACCATTGCAGAATGGGTCAAACTGCAGGAGGCAAAAGAGAAAAATATTTTCTAAAAGGAAAAAAAGGAATAAAAAGCGGATGGACTATTGCAAGAATGGTTCGTCTTGGTTTTATTTGCCTTCTACTTGACTACAATATAAAAAGGAGCCCTGCAATCTGATCTGTACTGTAGAGCAAATGTATGCCAAAGCAAAAAAAAAGAAAAAAATAACTCTCCTCATTGTCACCCACTTGTGAGATTTTTTCCAATTTGTTCCACCTGGTCCTGATCCACAGTCATAGGCCTGGATGATGAATGTATACTCCTTCTGCAGTTCACAGTCAATAGGACTTTTTGCTTGAAGTCGACCTTCACCAGATGTCTTGTTTAGCACAACAGCTTCGAAGGGCATTTCTTGTCCATGGATTTTAAAAGCACAGATTTCACCTGTGAGGAATAGTATAAAACAATTATAACCGGGGAGGACTAAGTCTTATGCACCAGAGTGATACTGGAGAAGTGAGGACTCATTTGTATGTCACATGCTGTTATAGAAGGGGGAAGTACAGACTCAGGCACCAGTTTACAATACGTCCAAAAGGGCCATTGGCCACGTGCTCGTACAGCATGATGCAGTGAGTGCAGCTCTGGTCACGTACTTCCCTCTTCCTCTATCATTACTAAATGGTTTCTTAAAGCCCTAGAGACTATTCCCTAGGTATAGTGCAAACATCAGTGTTGAGCTAAATTATTTTGGGGCTAAATTAAGAAGACTGTATTAAGTTAAAGAAAATAGCAGAAGGAAAAATAGAGAGTATTTTAGAGGTGGTCTTTTCTAACTGCTGTCACTCCTTCCTTAAGCCACTTGAGCTGCCAGGTGGTAGCAGATGTTCAGATTCTTACAGTTTAGTTTCCCAACAGTGAAAAAAACTAATGATGCAGAACATGGGCGCATTCAAAATATATCTTGCTTTATTTACAGACATATATAATCTTTGGAACAGAAGTAGTTGAAGGAACACAGACAAGTGTCCCTTTTGGACATCTCAGTCACTCACCTACGTTCTCACACACACATACATGAATGCCTTCTTGGCAGCAACTCACTCTGCCTCCAAACTGCCTCCTAATATAATAGATCCATAGTTTCTCTCAGAGGAATACTATATAACAGATGCTATAGCAAGGACTAAAAAAATTATTTGGACACAAAAGACAACATAAAAAAAAAAAATCTTGTGAGAATATGAGTCTGGATGGGGAAAAAAAAACCCCAAACACTTTCTGGTGATACTTTTTTTTATCCTTGGTATGAATGGCAAGGATACACAAGCTGAATTCATTTTTAGCCACTCCAGAATCCAACTTTAAAAATGAAATATTTAAATGAAGACCAATGTGGCTTAAATATTTTATGACACATTAAACACATGCTCTTTTATGAGCAAGTCAGTCTCGGGACATGCATTATAGATTCAAAGCTGTCTCCCACTCACATAATCCTTTTCCATTTATTTCCAATTTACGGTTGCAGCCTTTTGGAAATCTCCTTGCCAATCTTATCTGACTCAACTGCCAAATTTCAAATTAATTCTGTATCTATGACCTCTAATTCAAGCCTGGCTCCTCTCTCTCTTTTTCTATTAGAATATATTGTTTATTTTTAGAGAAGAGACAGTGACTTTATGAAAGTGCTGGAGTTCATAATTCCTATTATGTGTGAGAAAGAAAAAATGGGAAGGGGGTGTGTTTGGGGAGGGTAGGGATTAGGTACATTTAGAATATAAATACAGGCTCTTTAGGATATTCCCTCAACTATCACCACATATGTTTCCCTTTATTATAAAGGGAGCTGAAGCTGAGCTCAGCTATATATGTTGACATCTAGCCAGATGAATACCACACTTAATAATTGTAATCAACCCTATGAATATCTTTACAGGATCAGCACACAGTTGTTTTAGTAATTATGAGGTACTGGAAAAAACCTTAAGTATTTGCTTGGACATTTGCTTGCTCCAACCCCTCACTCAAGTGGCATGAAAGGGCAGTGTGGTTTCCCAAGACAGACAAAAGATGTGCTCTTTTCCAGGCTCTCTTTCATTCACCCTCAATGAGCTCAAGCATTTAGGGTATAAAAGATGGAATGGATTTTACACTGAGAATCAGACTCTGAAAAAGACTAATACTTTGCATATCCATAAAAGCAGGCTCCACAATGTTTATGAACTGTTTCATAGGAAACAAACATAAGATTAAAAGAAGGCTGAAGAAGTGAAGCAGTTTGTTCAGCTTTGATTGTGGGCATTGATCACTGAGTTTGTATCTCAACATTGTCACACATACCTTATCCTAATTTCTCTGCAACTTTAAAATGAAATATTCATCTAAAATGATATTGTGGATTTCAGTTTTATTTTAACTGAATATGAAAATAACAGTGTAAATGTGGGGAAAAAAGTATTTGTTGTGTTCTATAACAGTGGCCTTCATAGTTTCTTAATAACAAAGTTTTCCTCAGATGCACAATCCATCAACAGAAATCGCAACTTCAGTGTTACATGTTTATTATTTTATTGATACACTGTTTAATTGTAAACAATACAGCATCTGCAGACATCCAAACCTACTGTTCTTAAAAAACAGAAATTGCTCAGGGCAGAATAAAAGTTCTCTCAGCCTTAATCTAAACATTTATCATTTTTTCCTCTCCAAATGCAGAGGCCTGATGCAAACCAATCATAGAAGCAGCGCATGTTCTAATTAGTTCTCAGCAAATATTTTACAAGTCTCTATGTCCTGCTCCTATGGTAGATACTCCAGCTTTATCTATAACTCCAATTTTGTCTTTTATACCCCCATTTGCCAAAGATAAATTAATGACAGCTGCATGGATATGGGGAGATATTTGTAAACACACTGTAAAAAAAACACATACACGTCCAGATTCTGGCTACAGCAACATACTTATATGAAAACAACTGTATATGTTTTTAAAAACTAGGTAAGAGGTTTTTTTTAGAAGAAGGATTCTACTACTGTTTCCAAAGAAATGAGTTAAGACTGTTGAAAAATGAAAATGTATAGTAACCATAATGATTCTAAAATGGTGCCTTAATGGCTATATTAGAAACGGAAATGATAACAGAGTTGTAACAAAGCAGAAAATTAAATAAGATCCACCTTCACACCGCATTTACAGATACATAGAGCTACTACTACCAAGTATTACAAATAGCGTCTTTAAAATATAACAGATACTATTTTTCGTTATTAAATGGAGCTCCAGGGCTTTATTTAAACCCAGCTGAGCTAACCCCAGACCTACATGATGCCAAAGGGAATTGTGCCAAGCTTGCATTATTTACTAGGTTCTTAGATGCATATAGTTATGTAACTCATTTGAGGAAAAGGAGACAGGGTCTCTCTCTTAGTCAGGCTCACCATTTAAGTTGCAGAACAACCACATTCAGGACCTTAGCACCACCCATCTTTCTCCTTTGTAAGGTTGAAATAATTAGAGTGCAAATTGGGACATCGTTTTCCTCACAACAGACAACACAGCAAAATATTAAGCTTTGTTCTTCATTTCATTTGAACGGGTTTGGGAACAGGTGCACATAGGATTTAGTGACCATAAAAACAGTGGTGTCAGTGAGTTGATAAAACAGGAACAAGTTAGTGATACCACATAAAGATAGAAGCACATCCATGAAACCCTATAGCAATTGTGTCCAGGTTGGAGGGAAAACATATCTTCTCCCAGGGCCAGGAGGTACATCCTGCGGGTTTCCAGTTGCTTCCTATAAAATCTTCTGGTTGCAGGGTTGAACTTTACTAAGAGTTGCTTCATTTTAATACCTGTTTTAATTAAATTCTGGACATTATGTTTTCTCTTCAAATCATTCAGACCTGCATTAGCCATAAGCACCTATTAATTTTGAAGCCTACATTATTTTAAGTTGAGAGGTCTGGTAGAGATCCATATGTTACTATGCAGGGATAATGATCATATAATTTCCTTTGTAAAAATTATTATAGCCTGAAAAAAAATAATCTATTGGCAGTTTATAATTTCTGAAATATAACCAACAAATCTTTGCACTGTTTAGAAATTGCTAAAGACAATATTTCATGTTCAGCAACATTTACATGCAAGATTTAGTGATTATAAGCCTTAATAAACAAAATTGTATTACAAATTACTGCCTTTTATATGAAAACAAAACTCGCGCTTCTTTCAGTAGAAATAAAAATGCCCAATATTACTCCTTTAACAACTACACAGAATTATTCACTTGAACTCAGTTTCAGAAGTTATTAAAAAAATTGCATGCTTCTTTTACCTTTCACAGCTACTTTCACTTTTTCTTCAGCTTTCATTACACCAAGAATAGAGAAGACTTCAAGTGAAAAGCTGGCATCTCTGACATTTGATAATTTTCATCAATAGTTAATAAAAGGCAACAGTTGTATGGGTATCGGCAATCACCAAATGTTTCATTTGGTTGTATGAGATTCAGCAAGGCTAAGCGCTGCGTCCTGCGCTTGGGTCACAGCAGCCCCATGCAGCGCTCCAGGCTTGGGGAAGAGTGGCTGGAAAGCTGCCTGGCGGAAAAAGACCTGGGGGTGTTGATCAACAGGCAGCTAAATGTGAGGCAGCAGCATGCCCAGGTGGCCAAGAAGGCCAATAGCATCCTGACTTGTATCAGTGTGGCCAGCAGGACTAGGGAGGTGATTGTCCCCTTGTACTCGGCCCTGGTGAGGCCGCACCTCGAGTCCTGTGTTCAGGTTTGGGCCCCTCACTACAGGAAAGACATGGAGGTGCCGGAGCATGTCCAGAGGAGGGCAACAAAGCTGGTGAGGGGCCTGGAGCACAAGTCTTATGAGGAGCTGCTGAGGGAACTGGGGCTGTTTAGTCTGGAGAAGAGGAGGCTGAGGGGAGACCTTATCGCTCTCTACAACTACCTGAAAGGAGGTTGTAGCAAGGTGGGGGTCGGTCTCTTCTCCCAAGTAACAAGAGACAGGACAAGAGGAAGTAGCCTCAAGTTGTGCCAGGGGAGGTTTAGATTGGATATTAGGAAAAATTTCTTCACTGAAAGGATTGTCAAGTATTGGAACAGGCTGCCCAGGGAAGTGGTGGAGTCACCATTTTTGGAGGTATTGAAAAGATAGGTAGATGTGGTGCTTAGGGATGTGGTTTCGTGGGACTTGGCAGTGTTAGGTTTACAGTTGGATTTGATGATCTTAAGGGTCTTTTCCAACCTACACAATTCTATGAATAACTCCAACTAGAGTTCCCTGCATGTTCTATCCTCTCCGTTGGCCTTATGATTGCTTATGGAGTAGAGTTTACACAACTGTGTTCAAGGCACATCTATGTGCATGAGTGTACACACATGTATTTGTTCCTGCCATTAACTCCCAAACAATTTGCTAATTCAACTATATTTTAAAAAGATGAGTTGTTTCCCACAAGTGCTGTGAAATTAGGCAGCTGCACAATACAGAGACACTACAGAAATAGTGTAGGTGTAACAAAGAGGTCACATCTCACTAGATAGCAAACAGTCGACACAAAGACCTTGTAAAACCTCAACAGAAGAAAAGCTTAAATTCTATCTTGCACCTTTTTGATACCAGTAAATCAAACATGAAGCTCAAACCTGTAGGAAACCAGGCTTCATTAATTTACTGCTGACAAAATTAGTCATTTATATTCATATCTTGTTCTGATTTTATTACTCTCTAGCCTTTATTATATTTCTACGTGTGTTTTTCTCAGATGTGCAAATCAACATAGCTGATCATTTATTTATAATAAAGGTTTTGGTTTTATACTTCCTGAGGTAAGCACAGTGTCCCTGAAAGATCCCAAAGTGCCTAAGAATCAAAGCTACATGATCACATGCAAGTCCACTCACACCTTAGAAGAGACAAATACTCTGTTCAGGAGAAATGCATCTTAAGTGTCAATTCGAAGAACAGAGACAGGAACACCATGACCAAGACATCACTGTGACCTCTGAAGACTTGCATATGAATGAGGATAACACTGTTTTTCCCTTATGTGTGTCCTTCAAGAACTTGATTCAGCTACATGGATCTATCACATCATAACAGAGGTATTTGACAACCATCAGTAATGAATCTCCTTCATATACTACATGGGACAACCAGGCTTCCAAGAATTTTACAAAACATATAGATTTGCTTGTGGATATGACTTTCCTCTTGCAATGACTAAAGGTTTTAAACCACTCCTGTCACTGAAGTTGAAGTACTCAGTCTGAATTGCATTTGAATCTTTAACCCTTTACATGTACTCTCTCCACATATAGATGGTCATCCAAACACAGGCATGCTGTTCTTTGAACATAGATTATCAAAGATGTCTGTTGGCAGTTGGATGGAAATCTGCAAATAAGCAATGCAGGTAGGACTACTCTATTCAACCTGAAGTCTGTTTTCTCATAAATGCAGCATGGACCCACTTCCTGCAGTCAGTGTTGGGTTTTTCAATAAGTTTGTTTAGGGGTTGCTGTTTCTCTGTTTTTTTTTCATCCAGCCTTCCAACCGTACACAAGTTTCTCTGCTGGAATCCTGCAAATATTTCCTGCAGTGCAGAGCTGCCAACATTTTGAGTGTCTCTGTGCCACTGGGAAGGTTTATTGCTTGACAAGTTTTTCTATCGTAAGCTGTAGCTACTGTTTAAATAATTACAGAACATAGAAAGTTATGTTTTGAGGGAGGAAAGAATAGTTGTTTGGGAAAAGGGGGCAAAATAATAGAGATGTAAAATATCTTTAAGGACAGAAAAAAGATTAAGATGGTAACTACTGTATATGCTTCTCCAGCTCATTGAAGTCAATGTTATTAAACTCATATTGAAATACTAAAATCCAGGAAGCAGTACTGAAATCATAAACAGAGGGAGGTGTCCATATCTTAATAAAATAAAAAAATTATTTCCTCATATCTAATTTTATGTGCAACAAGCTCTGCAAAGCAAGAGCATAAATCCACTGCTACCCTTCCTATTCTATGGATTTGAAATTGGAAAGTGGAGGAAACTGCACTTGCACTTCAAGTGATTCATTGCCACCAAAAGCTCACACCAAACCAACCAGACTTCATTCTTCTGCTGAAGCAGGGACCAATTACTCAGGATAAAAAGATAGTTCTGTGGGTAGCATACAAGCAGCAGTCATATCTGGGTTTCTTCCTGGCTCCATGATAAGTTTCCCAGGGAAAACACATAGGTCATGAAGGCACTCAGCAACAAAGCACCTGAAAAACCTACTCTACAATTTTGTTTAAATAAGCTTGTTTCAAAAGTGTAATTTTTATGGATGTGCTCTGAATATAGTGAGATATATGACCACATTGCTCTGTTGGAAATTAGACCACCACGGCTTAGATGCATAACACATCACATTGTACATCCAGATCAGCACAAGAGATCCTTGCACTCCAGCTTAAATGACAGAGAAATGATACATGCTTATTTGAGGACTGCAATAAACGTTGAGGTGGATCAGAAAAATACCTAACAAGCAGATAAAGGTTTGTGGACATAAATATGTGCTTAATTAACTGATGATTATAGACTTCTCAAACACCCTCTATTCTAAAAAGCATAGAAATATAAAACATTGTCATTTGTTCCTCCTGTCAATCAAATGCATATCAAATTACCATTCTATTGTAAGTAACCTCAAACATTTCTTAATCTGTTCTTCTTTCTGAAAGCTACAAGATTCAAGAGAGAAAGAAAGCAAGAAGCTACGATTTTAAAAACAGTACCAAAAAAGTATACTATTATAATCAATATATGGAGCTTCATGCCCACCTGCAACAATGGAAGGCTTTTGTTAACCTCATGTTTCACGTTTGCAAGTATTCTGTGGATTCAGCAGTGCATCTGAGTATTACACAAGCACACACTCAACACAGAAACACCCGTCCAATTTAGTTAGAATGCTGCAAGGCATAGCGCAGTCTCTTTAACAGTTACATGATCATTATTGAGAAATATTTGCCTTGCCATTTTTTAGAATACCATATTATAATGAACTATTTGAAAAATAACCCTGCAAGTGTGCAGTTAAACCTGCAAAAAAGCACATTAATAAAAGGAACTTTATCCTCCAGGAGCTAAGTGGAGCATAATTTCTTGGTTCCCAGTTGGGTCATTTTCTGATCTACTTTTTCACACGTGTCAATAACAATCATAAACATATGTACAGGTTGTTGTCTTCACACACACTACCTGCATTATTTGATCAGTGTTCATTTTAGGCTGCAGCATTTGCAATCAGTGATTGCAGATTTCCTGCTGCCACTGCAGATGAAACATCACTTTGCTTCAGACAGTCATCTTTCAGCAAACACAGAAGCCCAGATGCTACCACTGCCCTAATTCCACATCTGTGTCTGAAAGATGGATCATGAAGCTATTTCACCTCTAGATTAGTGAGGTCTACACGGAGAAAAATAAGAGATAACTTGCCTAGTGAGGCACTGACCCATTTTACTGTGTATATCCTTTGAAAAAAGAGGACCTATTTTTATGAGAGAGACCTAGAGGCCTCTGCATGTTAAGATTAAAAAGGTTATTACAATGCTTGCAATAATTTCTAGCCACTAAGTATTGCTGAGCTGTTAAAGGACAAATGCTAATAAAATACATAAAAGTAGCTAATGATGTATAATGTGACTAGAATTTTAAATTAAATAAAGACCTAGAATTAGGAACGTAGGCTAGCAAATATGTACTGCTAATAGAATTCCTACAGTCTGGTAGGCAATCCTAACACAAATCTTTTCTGCAGCAGGACAGGTGCACCAACATGACCTGCTAGATTTGGCTCCCTTGTGAGATATACAGAGATGAATAAGAAAATGAACAGCACCATGTTACACTCAGATTAGAAAATCAGCAGCTGTTTAGTCTATTGAGGACTCAGCAGACTGACAGAAAATCTTACTTTTTAATTAAGCTGCTTTCCCTGGGGCCCTATATCAAGGCAGACAATTTCTGAGATAAAGGATGTTGGAAAATGTTGCATTTGTTAAAATCATTTTAAATGTATTGTTTTGGGGTACAGTTGGCTAATTCAAAGCACACAGTGAATGATCAATTCATTTTTCTACTTCTTTTTACTCAAAGGCATCAGTCAGCTTTAACTTGAGAACTATACCAGGAACTTTGGACTGGCTAGGACATAATATAGGCAATGAACTTGACCACACAAATCAAAGGAGAGGCAAGTACTAGGAGCTAGGGCTGTCTTGCAAAAATAATAACCATGTTGTGGTTTCAGCCCAGCCAGCAGCTAGGCACCACACAGCCGCTCGCTCACTCCACCCCTCCAGTGGGATGGGGAAGACAATCAGAAAACCCCCAAAACTCGTGGGTTGAGATAAGAATGATTTAATAACTGACATAAACTAAAATTTAATACTAAAAATAATAATAATAATGATAAAATATAATAATAATGAAAAGGAATAAAATAAAATAAAATTAGATTAAAAAAAGAAAAAAGAAGTGATGCACAATGCAACTGCTCACCACCCACTGACCAATGCCTGAGCAGCAATCTGCCCCTCCTGGCTAACTCCCCCCAGTTTATATACTGAGCATGACATCCTATGGTATGGAATATCCCTTTGGCTAGTTTGGGTCAGCTGTCCTGGCTATGCTCCCTCCCCATTTCTTGTACATCTGCTCACTGACAGAGCATGTGAAACTGAAAAATCCTTAACTCAGGATAACTTAGCAACAACTAAAACATCAGTGTGTTATCAACATTATTCTCACACTAAATCCAAAACACAGCACTGTACCAGCTACTAGCAAGAAAATTAACTCTATGTCAGCCAAAACCAGGACACCATAAAATAATTCCAAATATGTAGACTAAAACAGAAATGAATATTGGGGTCTACAGAAAAATGAGACAGAAATAAAGGATTGCCTACTGGTTGTTATCAATAGAACTGTGTCCTTCTTCCAGCATGCCAATATTTTGAGATAGCCATTCACCCTGTTTTTTTTTTTTCCCTCAGATTTGTAATTTGAAAGATCGGGTTGATGATAACAGAATGCCATTAGAAAGTATTACAGAATCACCCGAGAGCAATGGGTGGTCATTTGAGACTATGTGCAAATGGGAGTCTGCAGACAGGTGGATGCCAGCAGCTCTAAGCTGGAAACCAAGTAGTCACATTAGCATGGTGCTGTGCTTGAACGAACAGGTGCTGATTCCTGGCTGTCTCGCGGCTAGAAAGCCTGGAGTGAGAGCACTCTGGATGTGCACATAAGGCATAAGAAAGGACTGCAAGGTCCTCCTATGGCTTTTACAGTTTTTTTTTTAAATGAAGTAAGAACAAAGAAAGTGAATTTTTAATGAGAATTTTCTCCGAAGTGTATGTGCAGACATGTCAGTTTTGCAAAAATAAGCATCAGAGAGGTGCAATGCAAAATACCTTTGGATAATAATACCTTTGGACCCTCAGCAAGTTGCAGACGACACCAAGTTGGGAGGCAGGGTTGATCTGCTCAAGGGTAGGGAGGCTCTACAGAGAGATCTGGACAGGCTGGATCGATGGGCCGAAGCCAATTGTATGAGGTTCAACAAGGCCAATTGCTGGGTCCTGCACTTGGGTCACAGCAACCCCATGCAGCGCTACAGGCTTGGGGAAGAGTGGCTGGAAAGCTGCCCGGCAGAGAAAGACCTGGGGGTGCTAGTTGACAGCCAGCTGAATATGAGCCAGCAGTGTGCCCAGGTGGCCAAGAAGACCAACGGCATCCTGGCCTGTATCAGAAATAGTGTGGCCAGCAGGAGCAGAGAAGTGATCATCCCCCTGTACTCGGCACTGGTGAGGCTGCACCTCAAGTACTGTGTTCAGTTTTGGGCCCCTCACGACAAGAAAGACATTGAGGTGTTGAAGCATGTTCAGAGAAGGGCAACCAAGCTGGTGAAGGACCTGGAGCACAAGTCTTATGAGGAGCGGCTGAAGGAGCTGGGGCTGTTTAGTCTGGAGAAGAGAAGGTTGAGGGGAGACCTTATCTCTCTCTACAACTACCTGAAGGGGGGTTGTAGTGAGGTGGGTGCTGGTCTCTTCTGTCAGATGGCTGGAAATAGGACGAGAAGAAATGGCCTCAAGTTGAGGCAAGGGAGATTTAGGTTAGATATTAGGAAAAATTTTTTTACTGAGAGGGTTGTCAGACATTGGAACAGGCTGTCCAGGGAAGTGGTTGAGTCACCATCCCTGGAGATATTCAAAACGTGCGTAGACAAGGTACTTCAGAACATGGTTTAGTGGGCATGGTTGATGGTTAGACTCAATGATCTTAAAGGTCTTTTCCAACCTAAATGCTTCTATGATTCTAATAATCGTGGAATTTTCAGGGCATTGGCAGCCTATGAAGTGAGATAAAAGGGAAACTATGCAGTCTGGATATTCTCACTGAGTCCTAAACTCTTTTTAATATGCACAGTAAAATATGTCAGAAGTGCGTTAGGTATCTCAGGACTGTTTCACCTTATGCCCATAAAAACATGTGAGAGAGAACACAGTGAGTGAGAGGTTAGGGAGGGGGTAAAAGTGTTTACACAGCCCCAAGTTTTCACTCAGCTATTTATTCTGCTATGGCCTCTTCTTACAGAAGCAGATTAAATAAAAAGCTTAGGAACATTAATTCAATATTGGCATGGAGCCTGGGCACAAGGGTTTAATCTGTGCATCCTGCAGACATGGACATTGAGTTTAATTGTTACAAGAGTACCATATGGTTCCTCCTGATCATGGCTTTTTCATTTGTTTTTACTTCCATTTGTCTGTCTTCAAATAATATGAAATATTCAGCTCCAAGTGTAAAGTCATAATTTGGAATGGATCTCTAGACATGATGAGTTAGTTTGGACAAAAACACTTTTACTACAAAGCATCATCACAAATGAAAAATAACATAATCAAATTTATAGCATTTGGACTTTTATCAGAACGGAAATCACATAGCGAAGATAATAAATTCATCAAAAGAAAAGGTAAATGCAGATCTCTCACTAGAAGATCATTTGCACTCTAATTTGTGTGGACACTTAGAATTGCTATCATTATTTCTAAGAAAATACATTCAGCTAATCTTACTCCTCTCAGCCTTACAATCTCCTCCTCTTTTTTTCTATATAGTTTATTTCCTACCATGCCCTTACAAGTATTGGTGCCACTTATACTGTGCTGTTTTTAAGCATATGGTTGCTACCCCCACCATCACCAATAAGTCATCAAATGGCTCCAGCCACTGACCATAGTTCAGTCAGTAAATGGCTGCATTTTTATGCAGAAAAGATTTGCAGTGAATTGTCACTCACAGGCAGTTCATGAGAAAGCCTGGTTTTTAGGCATAGAAATCCTAGAGAGATTCCTCACCGCAGCTTTGTGTAGGACTGCCTTAGCCTGCTCATGCTTAATATTTTACACATTGGAGGTGTGAGAACCTCAGCTGTGTGAGCTGATTACCTCACTATTTCCAGAGCTGCCCTTGAGCAACGGCTACATGGTATTTTGTTCCTTATTTCCAGCTTTTGATTCTGCTAATAACAGCACAAATACTTAAACAGTACAACAACTCAGATTTTTCTGAGACAGTAACTTATACCTACTCAGAATTTAGTAAGATCCTTGCTTTTTAATGTAGAAATGTCAGCCATAACTGGTCCTGATATATTCAGTGATACATGCGGGACTCCAGCCACCATAATTTCAGAAGCACAGACCCTTGGCATAGTATTTATAATGGTAGGGGGTATTGTGGACCACTAAATCTCAGGCTGGCAAACATTACTCTTTCATATAATGGTATGATTAGTAGTAGTATAAAGTAACTTTTCTTGTATAGAAACTTAGGTTGTTTTTATACTGTCACTGATACGAAAATAACTATACTGGATATACTTATTGTGTCTGCATTGAACCTAAAGATACAGAACAATTAAGAACTCCATACTGAAAACAGGGGCTCTGTCCTTTTAAAGATTTTACCATGGGATATCTTATGCATATTAACTATTCAGTAATGCAAGGAGGTTTGTTTTTTAAACAGTAAATGCAAAGCCACAATGAGCTCAACACGCTGGGTTTTGTGCTTCTTTATCACCCAACATACTGAAAAACCCTACTTATTTGCTACATCTCTTAGATGTTATCGTATTTATTGCCCTCATCTTTTCTCTTGAGCAGGAGCTATACTGAGGGCATAATTTGTATTGTTCAGCAGCTTTGAAGATGATGTTAGCTTTTTTCCCAATGTGAAATTAAAAAAAAGTTGAAACTTTTCATGAAAAGGAGTTGTATCAAAATAGCTGTTTTCAGAGAAAGGTCTGATTTTCAATTCCGTGCTCTCGAAAAACCCATCAGCACTGCAAAAATGGCAGAACTATCAAAACATCCACAAAATACTTCTACTTCAGTAAAATTGTATTTTTGATAAATCATATTTTTACCAGCTCCATTATAAATATTTAATGACTTTGCTCTTTCTCTTTGATTTCTGCTCCCTCTCTGTTGCCCATTTCTGGCTATGTCAGTCTGAGAGCTGTTGGTGACATCATACGCAGCTGCATTTTGTGCCCTTTTTTTTTTTCCTTTAACCTTTTAGAAAAATTACACTTCCTTACTTCTTTATACATGTAAGAGCCTGGAAATGCTAGCCCTTCTGAAAACATGTAGCAACTTGTCATAGATTATAACTGGTCTGGGATTTCATCCTTGGATTTAATTCCCACTTCCTAGGAATTCAGACTTTCTAGGAATTTCTAAACATTAGATTTATTATCCTCAAAACACACATGATGTTGTAAACATTTCAGTATCTGGGGCTATAACGGGGGTTGTTCCCTCACCTTCTGCCTCAAATCAGCATCTGAATAAGTGACTTGGTGTTCATGGAAAACTGAAGTCCTGAGGCCCCTGCAAATGCAAGTGACTAAAACTGGTCTGAATTAAATGGAAAGATTCTAATTGATTTCAACATGGAGGAAACCACACTGTGGACACATATTTCAGTTTCATCTCTACATTGAAATATTCCTGGATTTATTATCTATTCCTTTATATTACTTAAAATCTTTGTTTCTTCTGGCATATTTTGCATCTCTAAGA
This sequence comes from Haliaeetus albicilla, assembly GCF_947461875.1. Taxonomy (NCBI): domain Eukaryota; kingdom Metazoa; phylum Chordata; class Aves; order Accipitriformes; family Accipitridae; genus Haliaeetus; species Haliaeetus albicilla. The sequence continues at coordinate 21,420,778 of NC_091491.1, read as the reverse complement.
GTTAAGACTTCTGTGGGAGTTTTGAGAGGTATGAATTTAATACCTTTCAAACATTCATACAAAGACATAAGTCTTTGAGGAGCCAACCCTTTAAATGTTTTAAAACGTCAACTCCCAAGGATGTTTCTGTATCTGTTTTTTGAGCAAATGAGATATCACTTTAAAAAAAAAAAAAACAACCAAAAAACAACCTACCTGAAAATAGAGTTGAAGTAAAAAATACAACCTGGGTCTTAATGATTAGGTACAAAATTTACATTGATTTCAATAGTAAAAGGCAATCCCTTGCTGAGTACTGGTAAAATCCATAATTGCCAAAGGCTACATTATCCTTGGTTAACTGAAGCACAATAAAACTAAACCTTGTAGTACAGAAATGAACACAGATCTCACAGGTACCAGATGTTGTTACATATAATATAACAGATCTTGCTGAGAGAACAGGTTATTTTTCTACTTAGTCTGTATTCCATCCCCACTTTCATTCTAGAAAGTGAAGACCAAAGCTTATTTTTTATGCTTTAGGAGCTATGACTGAACTTTTATTGCAATTTAACGTTTAATTTGAAATTAATGGAATGAAGGATGCAACTATTAAAACCCAACCTGTGCAATATAAAGCAATAAAAATGTAACACGATGAAAACTGCATAATAATAAATCATTTCAGCAATTTAGAAAGTGAAAATAAATATCTATATAGTTTCTATTTAACGGCTCCTCAGCAATATGAAGAAACAAATTATATTTGAAGTTTCTGAAATTATAACATTAATTTGAATATATCTGATAGGAAACACAAAGTATTTTATCAAGACGTAAAGTTAATTCAAAGCCATTCTTGTGGTTAACACTAGACACTATTTAGTGGTATTTGCATTTATACCATCACGACTGGACAAACAGAATTTGACTGGCTGTGGCAGTACTACTTTGTGAATGCTCGGCTCTAGCCCTGGGAAGCAAATGCTGTGTCAGCACAGTTTTTAGAACAGACATTGAATTTTTGGGTGACAAATGGTTTTCTGGAAGGAGGAATTGACTAACTGCTTGTCAGGGCAGTTGCTGAAACCAGCTTCTCTGTTAGCTTTGCCATGAAAATGCCTATATATTTTGGCACATTCCAATTTCATTTAAAAACTGGTATTTTCTCTCTGTGAATATAGTGCAAAGCTGTCTTCTAGAAGTGACCAGTAATGGCAGTGTTATTTGTACTGGGTTGTTTTCTTTACTCAAAAGTCGTACCTGCTTGCTCTCATGACACAAATAACTGTTTACAGTTTCTTCTCCTATTAACCCTGCAGCATATGACTAAAACTGAGTGAACTGGATCATGCTTCTTCTTGCACATAATTAACAGACTTGTTTACTAAAAGCCTCATTTCCAGATATATTGAGTAAATGCTGATCCTCTGGACTTCACTGCAAACTGCAGGTGGTCACAAAGCCTAAAGACCAGGCCATCTGTCATAATTGTATTTGAGCAAAATAATGTGATTGTACAAGTATTTTTAAGGGCACAGTCTGAAGATAGAGGGATTGAACAGCTGTCAGTGAAAGCCCAAGGAATCTTTATTCCCATTAAATCTTTAGATGAAATGTTTTGTCTCTATAAGGCTGGGCTGAATTTATTGATGTAAGAGTTCGAAAAAGCTTATGATTTGTTTGCAGACTGAATACACAGGAAAATAATGAACCAGAAAGAGACACAAACAATGCATGTCTTCAAGAACTCAGCTACTCTTGCCTTGGTACATAGCTCTGTTTGCAACCTAGGCATTTTTTTGCAAAATATGCACTTTAACCAGTTCCTCACAGGTTAAACTGCTCTTCCTGTGGGAAATTCATCCCTGGTCTCACCCACGCAGTGATCCCTGTCCCTCAGGAGCCTTTCCAAGATCCTTCTATAACCATGAACATATAGGGAGATCAGGGTAAAAAAAAAACCATTACAACAGCATCTGATACCCCACAGCAAAGGAAGACCATACCTAGAAAAGAAATAATACAGGGAAGCAGCCATGGTTGTGCCAAGGCTTTTGTCTATAGGACAGAGTTGCACACAGTCAGGTGATGGGGGCGACCTCCACAAAGCCTAGCAAACACCTGGGAGCAACTTGGATTCAGGACCAAAAATTGCCCACTCACATACGCGTTTGTTTTCCTGGCTGCTTCATGGGACTCTGGGCATGGCACTGTCCTGTGGACCAGAAGGAACCCAGAGAAACATGCTCTCAAGCAGGTAAATCTCACTTGAGTGAAGTTCTTCAAACAGTCCAAAATGCATTAGCATCAGTTTCATGGTTAATGAAAAATAGGCAGCTTCAACTGGCAAAAAAACCCAGCAACAACTCTCATCCTCCTCCTAGTGTTGTTACATAATTAGTACATTATTGACTGTCAAAATTACTTATGCAGATACTATGATAGCTCACTTCACAGATTATGACTAAACAGCCATAATTGTACAGAGATACACAGCCAAGTAACCATTGAAGAATTTTTAATATTATAGCTCTGATGAGATGATAATGAAAGGAAAGTTATTAAAGCACTTATTTTTGACAAGTTGTGATTTTCGAGTTATCAAGTATGTCAACTTTTACATCTACAAACCACGTTCTGTACATGGGGTAAAAAAGCTTCCTAGCTGTGGCACAGGTACAAGTTTGTGTGATGGTACCTGAAAGTGTTCTATCTGACACATTTCATGTGATATAGCAGCTCCCTCTCCTCTTCATCAGAATTCTGGGAATTCTTAGAAGAGCATTTGTGTGCACATGTGTGTACTGCAGAGAGCAGGTAAAAAATACTGGCAATTAAAACACAAACATGCAAAAAAATCCTAGCTCAAAAGCAGATGAACCCTTGCTATCTGCTCATCAACATCAGGTAAGTCAGTGACACCGAGGAATAACTAAAACTTTATGATTAAATATGTGCCAGGCTTAGTAGCTCTTTTGAAACAGTTTCTTATGGTTTGCTTTCCACAGTGGAACAAATGTGTAAACATGCATGCATTTACGCACAAGCTGCTTACATGACTGCCCTCTGCTCTAGTCCATAATTTCAGAGACTCCCTTCCCTCTTCTTTTTTGGGAGAGGGGACAGTAGATGGTGAGGAGGCAAGAATAATCAAATATTTTATTAAAACCATAACATACTGTCATTTTTGATTCTCAGCTTTATATTCCAGGTACAGCGCAATCTGGTAACAGAACTGATAAATGACTTCTTTTAGTTTTAATAATGAACTAGATCTCTCGCTCACATCAGTTTATTCATAGAATTGCTCCACTGACCTCAGAAAACTGTTCTCTATTTTTAGAGCTGTAAGAGGATGAAATAAGCACAACAATTTCCAGTAAAAGCTGCAAATGAGGTATTTTGAGTGGAAATTTCAGAGCACTAATGCCTTTTTTTAATGTGAGCAACACATGGACATTTCTTGTTTTAATAGTGCATATACATTGTAAGTGTAAAAAACTGTGCAAGAGTCTCGCTATATAAATTCACTGGAGACCTCAAAAGGATAATTTAAGAGTTATTTTTACCACTAATCAATCACTAGTACTTTGACCTGTAAGTCAAAGATAGACGAATACAACCACAACCAAAAAGTGATTCTGTTGGCCATGACACAGGAATATACAGGTATTTTTACACAGTATCCACAGTGTCTCCCCCCCTGAATTTTATTCTCTTAGCCTGAAAATAGAAGTAAAATACAGTCATGGAAAAGAATATATTAAAGCACAACCACAGCACTACTTGGATAAGAGCTTTGGAAAGATCTTTGACAGACTGTGCTATCAAGGAATGAGAGATCGCTGTCTTGGTTCATAAGGCGAAAACAGCAATAAAAAAAATAATCAGAAATTCTTTAGGTAATACTGGATTTAAAACAGTAAAAGCACTAATTCAAAATCACAACAAAGATCAGCTTCCCACAAAACTGATGACAGAATATATATTGCACAGGTGGAGTGAGGAAAACCATTATTCATTATTACATTAATTCTTTGTTCTCCAGAGAGGGAGATCCATGAAGTCAATGGCAGCCAGGCAGCCTGTGTTTTGTTACAATATTGAAAACATTTAGTCACAGTCATCCTCATACATTTGGTTTCTGCTACTGCATGACACTGTTGACAGGATGACAAACAAGGCTTAAGGTAAACACATTACTGCTAGCAACAATTATTCTGAGATACTCCATTTATTTTCAACTCTGTTTTTATGATGTCTTTAAAAATATACATACATTCAGCAATTCACAATGGCTTTCTGGATTCTGGACTAAAAATGCTACTAGCATGGGAGAACAATGACTTATATGAGTTCCTCACTCCATGTCTTTTAAAAGCATTCTATCTATGTGGAATTGTATCAGAAAGAATTGTGCTGCATGAGGCAAAACAAGAAACAAAGTAATGATGAAAGCAAGCCTTCCTAAGAAATACCTGAGGGGTCTTTGAATGCAATGAATAGGTTGTTAATGAGACTCCCACTTCCAGCCAGGGTTAGTGAAACTCCCAGGCTGAGATCTAAAACCAAGATGACAGTGAATTGTTGAAAATCCCTGCCTTAAGAACAGAGAAGTCAGTTGTCAGCAGGTGGTTGATGGAGAAAAGGGCAGGAAGCATCAGAGCATGCAGCATGGTGTCTTTCCGCTATAGACTGCAGACCGACCTAGTATGACTGGTGATCAGAAAAATTATTAGTCTAATCTAAGATTATTCTTGTAACTTAAGAATAATTAATCTGTGGATTCCACTCCAAGACAGGTTCAACAGAGCCAGGCACAGTCAGGTTCAACTCAGGCAAGAAGCTGTAAGGGACTGATAGTGAAGAGAGGGCAGTGACTAATCAAGGTTTTGTCAAACTCTCATGGAAATAAAGAAACCTGTAGTTTATGGTCCCAGTCCTACCTCATGGAGGATAAATACCAGAATTTAATGCTGTTAGAGAGATCTATCTCTTGGAAAGCATCTTCGGTGGGGAAACTAGGGAACAAGACACATATGCAGCTTATCCCCGAGCCATTATGCCATTTTTAAGAAAAAACAGAAGTAGCTAGATTTTCAAGAGTCAGAGCCAGCAAACTGGTTTTACCAATCTATCAGGAATATACCAAGGCAGTAATTGTACAATTTATTCTATGCATGTCATAATTTCCTGAATTCAAACACACATTTTTGGAACTAAAAGTTCCCATATATATATATATTTATTATATATTTTTTTAAAACTTTCATAACTTCATCAACCCCCGGGGTATGTGGGGAAGATCTAAAGGTCTCATTCATTCTGAATACAATGTGGCCATTTGTGACCAGTCCCATCAAGGGATTACCTGAGGTACAGATTGCAAAATCTGGTCCTGAATGAGATGCAAGAATGCTGTAGGGCCTATTGAGACTAAGGAATCCACACTACCTAGAACTCTATGAATCTTCAATCTCTTCCCTCTTGGGTATTACCAAGAACCTCTTGCCATGAGATGCTCAGAACACTCTGCAAAAAAATATTAAAGGCAAAAGTATTGTGCAAGTGTTATGGACATCAGCATCTGGTCTGCAAAATCTTTAAGGACAGCAACTCTATCCACAGATTAGAGATTCAAATTTTAAATGTTTTACTTCAGAAAAAGAAACTTTTTTTTTTTTAACATGCTAACTTAAACAGATTTAAAAAGGAAATTGCTGAGGCACAATAAACACTGGAGCTACATCTCTAGTTTCACAATGTCGTTGTTCATGCAATGACTTTCCTTTAAAATACTTTTGAAGAAGTACCTCGGTTGACCATAAAAATCTATGTATTATAGCCATTATATTTCTTAAACAGTAATTTTGTTTAATGTTTAAACTTGCAGTGACAACAGGATGATTAAAGGTGAAATGGATTATGTTGCTCATGGTTTAAGTCAGACAAAAGTTCCTATTATTTAAAGTTCCTATTTATAAAGAGGATTCCTAGACCCTCTTTTGTTTTGTTCATAACTTCATTGTCTGATCTCATTTTCCCTGTCATGACTTCTAATGTGCTCTCTTCTTCAAAAACATCATCACAATTTGTTCAAAGTCACAGACATGCAAGCTCTGTTAACAGCAGTTCTGCACCACCCCCCCACTCCCCCCCTTTTCAGTGTTCTCTTTACTTTCAGTAGAGGTTTTAAAGTGGGATGGTGGACTATGCTATCCAAATTTGACCAAGTTTTCATCTTCTGAGGAAATCAGTATTTGGGCATGTTCAACAAACTTGGCAGATACACTCAGTCCCAGGTGCGGAGAGCATGTATTGGCTGAGCAGGACTTTCTATGAAATTTCTTATCCTAGACTAGAGAATTCTTTAGTGTCATACTAGACCTGAGAACTGGAATACAGATTCTCAGTGCTTCCCTGCATGACGTTTTCTAATTGTGACACGTTTAAAATTATCCTAATAACTTTCCACAAAGGAGAGAATTGTGAAAATATATAAACCTTATGCTGGACATATTCACTCTCATGTTTATTGCAGAACACAGTACTTCATGTCATTTTTTTGTGCAATGGCTGCAGTCAGAGCATTTGCTAAGATCTAAAAGTAAGAAGCCAGAACTAATCCCCAAGTCTTTACACAGTGCTACCTTTTTTAGGGCTCTCGTCAAAGGATGTATTGTTGCATGGGAGGTGCAGGAGCACATAAAAAGATTGCTCTTTCTTACAGTCTTGCAGTGGATAAGAAAGATACTAATCATGCAGACACCTCTGGGTGAGAGGACAATCACAGTGACCGGGCAACCTCAATCCCTATTAGGAAGTAAGGTTTTAATACAGAACATCCTTTCTTTCTTAAAAAACAAAAACAAAAACAAAACAAAAACAAAAAAACAAAAAACAAACAACAAAAAACCCAACAAAACAAAAGCAAACAAATGAAAGCTCTTAAAATGAGAAAAAGAAAAATAGTTTAAAAAATACAGGGGGAGGGGTAAACTAACCATTCCCACTAGACCTATTCAGCCTCAGATTCTTTGTATGATAGATTAAGCAGTCATACCTCAATTTTGTTTGGGTTTGGTAGTTCTTTTTATATGGTGTTTGATTTGTCAGCTTATTCCTCTGCTCCAGTTACCCAGTTTTCCATATCTGCCACTTCTTTGTCTGACATCACGCAAAGGATCAAAAAACTGACAAGGAAAAGAACTGGAGTGGCTGATCATATGCAGTGCATGGCATCCAATTATTTCATGCAGCTTGCTTAAATTATTCAAGTCCCTCTTTTGTTGCTTATAACCTTGTGAAGCTTTCTTTCCACAACAGTTTTTGTGGTAGCTGATTTAAAAGCAGTAAATACAAATAGGGGAGCAATGTAGTTTGAGGATTTAGTTGACTCTTCAAAGAGCCTGACTACTTACAGTGTTTCATATTCAAACCACAGAGTTCTGCCTGAATTTAACAAAGACAACGTCTCTAGTACCAAAAGTACTGAATCACATTACAGTGGAATTTACTTGCCTGCTCCAAAATTATTTTGTTCTCTGTCAGCATTCGAAGGCTTCTAGCTGACAAAAGTCAAAGGTGCTAATAAAGAAGCAAAAATAGGTGGAAAAAACACATGGGATATAAAGCAGTCACAGCTGAAAGACTTCGATTACTCGTTTTCTCCTTCAGCAAGTCTATCCTGCTCAGAATAAGAACTCAAGCACATTATGGCTCTAAAAATGAGAGAGATAGGTGGTTTTATCTCCTAAAAAAAGAGGAAGGGAAGTGTGAATGTAGAAGAAAAAAAAAATTAAAGCATGCATAACATTCACAGCCAAAATGTACTATGGAGATAAGACGTTGCCAATAATCATGATATGATATGACGCTTTCTGTTTAGAGAGCATTTTTGGTGCTGTTCACCCACTCCTCCTTTTTTTTTTTTTTTTTAATACTTGCTATGAATTTGCTATGAAAACGTGAAAACTGTTCATGTCCAACAGCCTACTACTGAATTCTCAGGATGGACGGACATGAATATACCTGTTTTGAGCCAATTTCCAGTCTCTGGCATTATACATCCATAGACAAGAGAAATGTTTCCTCTTAGATTTTCAAATTATTATTGCTACAATACATTTTAATGACTCAGGAAAATTGCTTCATAGGAATCTGTCAGCCTAGCTTTCTATCTAAAACAGCCACTAAATAGGTCCTAAAATAGAAATATCATTAAAAAGCTAGTTTTCTGTGTAATACACATAGACAGCTGAGCCTTGACTATATGTTAAGTGTAGACCTTCCAAGAAAGAAAAAAAAAAACCAACAAAAAAACCATGTACCCAGGAAAGAACATCCCTCTTCAGATTTATTTTTAACCAACTTTCAGCTTCCAACTAGTGTGGATTTAATGTCCTTTTCAATATTACCCAAGGAAGAATGAAATATATTGGAGAGTTTTTCTTCAGACATAACAGAAACATCTTCTTCAAATAATGATTCAATACATTGCTCTAAATATAGTTAAACCAGCAGTAAATACATCTTATCTGTTCAGCTACTCTGGATTCATTTTTCAGAATAGATTTCTGCTTATAGTAGTATTTATTTTCCGATTCTCTATAAGCTTTCCTAGTGAACAGTTTGCAGTTTTGAATCCATTTATCCATACCAATTCCCCATAAAAGACTGTAAGCAATATTTTGCAGAATAGGAAGTAAAATACAGCATCAATGACTTAAAATTAAATGAAGCCACTAGCGAAACAGCAAATTTTATCTGAATCACTGCCATCACAACTGCATTTTAAGACTGTTGGTTATTGTTATTTCAGAACAGATTTGTTTGTTTGTTTTCCTTTTTAATCTTGGTCTCACCTGCTGTGCTTTGGAAATCTCTGGTCACATAAAGCTTCCAAGGAAGATAAAATCTTTCCTAATCACCAGGCTTCCTTAGACCCCTTATAGGATGTTGATTGGAAAGACAAACAATATATTTATGACAGTAGCTCTTGATCCAAAAAGTCTGCAGTCTGTTAATATGGATCATGTACTTTTGAGACTGTCTAATAGTCAGCTCAGTAAGAAAGGCAGCCCAAAAAAGAATTATGTAAAAAAAAAAAAAAAAAGGAACAAAATGAAAAAAAAAAAAATCCCAACCTCAACTCAAAATCAATAGCAAAATCCCACAGAAAATTAAGACATTTGAGAAAAACTAAAACATAAAAACATGAAAATGTAAACTGGGCATAAACTCGTATCAGAAATACTTTCGTAGCACCAGGACCATTCGCATACACAAGATTAGGAGCAATTAAGCCTGGAACAAGCTTACCACAAACAGTTTCACAGATTGTGATCCTTAAAAAAAAAAAAAAAAAAAAAAGGAAAGTATGTTGAACCCTTCTGTAACTCAGAGAAATCTTGCATGGTCATGGTCACACAGCACGTCTAATTTATGCCTGTGTATGCCGGGTGCTAATGACATGGATGAAATCAATGCGACAGTCACCTCTTCCAATTTAATATCACAGAAATGGCTGAACAGGTAGCAATGACAACTAAAGGGCACTTATATTGTGTCCATGCTGACAACATATGGGTGAGGACAGGAACAATCAAAGATTGCTGAAGATTAAAGAAATGAAGAAACTATAGCTTAATTGTAGGAATTGTGAGCTTCTGGGTGTGGCTCAGCATTTACGTAAGTTGGAACTGCCAGGATGAGGTCCTAGACTGCATCTTCTATCCTCAAAAAAAGCACACAGAAAGGAAGAGTTGGCCCAGCCTTCAGAGTTGGGCTTGAAGCAATGTGATATTTTTCACTCTCAGACTAAAACAAATTAACTTGGGGAAAAAGGTATTTTACAGGATTAATACATAGCACAAAATTTCTGTAATATGTTAGTGACACATTTTTATACATATGTACTACGTATTACACACTTTAGAGTTCTGTTTAAAGGAAATGACTTAAAAAAGGAAGCAAAACTTCCAAAGAGGAAGTTATGAAAATGAAAAGCATGAAGAGAAAAAGGGAAGATAGAAAGTAGGAAATGAAATGTATTTCAAAATAACCATGGTTTTTAATTTATCATTTAATTAGCTCCTCCACAATGAAAAAAAAAAGAGATGAAATATGCAGTGCATTAGAGGAAAACTACGCACAGTTTCAAAATTACAGTGTGGAAAAAATAGATTTTTTCCATCTCTATGCAGTTCAGTCTGCACAGTAATACATATTTTAATATGCCTCACTATTCAGCTTCAAAGGAGTGTCCTTAATGGCAGGGTTTCAGTTTTTTCAGGAAAGACAGATGAGAACTAGATGGAATGGAAACATAATGGAAATTCCGCTATGCCAAAATATATATAATTCAATTAGCACACATGGCTGAAACCTCAAATGAAATTAATGAATTGCAATGTCCAATATGCCTTTAAAACAAGATTTAAACTAAGTCATTATTAACAGAATAATTAATGTTCCTAGTAATTGGCAGGCCCTGTTTTAGTTGCCATTAATTTATTCATTTATACGACAGGCTGTTCTTTAGTATATGGAGACTGATTTTGATATGTGTTTTCCATGAGGCAGGAAAAGGTTAAGCAACAGATGTATATGGATATTTAAAACCAAATTATGTTGCTGAAAGTCAGTCAATATTTGCCAACTACTCATTTTGTTAATAACCCTACTCCACAGTTCTACCACAATTGTGTCTTGGTGGCTTGCACCTGGGAATAATCCACTGCATTTTGCAGATGGCAGAATGGAATCTTCTTGATCTTTTTGAAAACCTGATTCATGGAGTTTAGAGTATTTTAAAAGAAATAATGAAAGGAGTATTCACGTGGAAGATGAACGGATGGAGAATCATACTTAAATGATGTTGAATCATAGTTAAAAATTGCTTTCTGCACCTCCTCTGTTGTACTAACATATTGCAAAGTCTTTTCAATACAGTTTTTATATAAGATACTACATAAGACTTTATACTGCCCAGTAATCCACTGAATTGAAAATGGACTGTCACTCTGAGGGCAGAGTGTAAAGACAAACGCAATTTAAATACTTGCTGCTTTCTTGCATTTAGCCATTAGAGGCCTTCGAATGCAATGTCCTCTTCAACAAGGTTTGCTCCACAAACCCGGGAGGATTGCTAGAAGGAAGGTATGATTTGGCACCTCTAACTTTTCAGTGGCTCTTGCTGTATTCAAAGTACAATTGTATTCAGTTGAAGAGGAATATTTGCAATGTTTTCTCACTTTGCAGTAAGTCTCTGGCTTAAATTCAAACTGAGTTTCTATATGTAAACGCCAGATTTTTGGTATGGCCAATTCCTACCTAAGAAATAGGAAATAGAAAAACAAATTTAGAGATTTCATTCCATTAAACTTAGGACAAACATTTCTTTCTCCAACCCACCAACCAGAAACTTGGAATGACAGCTCTGTAAACTGGGACTCATAAAACTGCATGGTTCACAAAGAATCTGCGAACATACACAAAATATTGCAGTCCATCTGGGACCTTGGAGATGTGGCCAGGGAAGAAGATGACAACCAATCACAATTTCCTACAGTAAAGTCATTTTCTAGGGGGTCCAGTTGAACATAGGTAAAAAGACACAGCCGAATGGAAAACCCAACCTGATGCGACTTTCTCAACCACTATATCAATGCTTTTGTTTCCATGGAGGAAGGAAGTATAATATGGCTGCATTCAATTAGATGAAGCCATATATTTAGAACTGCAGCTTTTCAGCATGTGAAAAAGAACTTCAAATGCTAGAAACAAAGATATTTCATTTGTGAATTAAGTATTCATGGAATATTCATTTATGAATATAAACCATTTCTAGCAGTTGTACTACTGAAAAAGTAGTTTAAAAGTATAGAAATAATCCATGAATTTTCATTACACTGTATCAGACTCTGGCTTTCACTCTTCACCTTCTATAAACTCAGACTAAATCACGGCTGTCTCCAAAAATGTGTTAGAATTCCCAACTCAGACTCTCACAGACCAGAAAAAAACCAAAAGCCAGCCAGTCTAGTGGCTTGGTTCGTGGACCTTGGTTCATTGGCTTTAGGGGGCAGTTCACTGCAACACAGAAGTGGTTCTAAAGAAAAAACAAACTGAGGTGGTAGCAAGACTTCAGCACACAGAAATTTAGTTGACATCATTCATTAATTCCTTAATTCTGCTAAAAAATGGAGCTATATTTAAGTGGGATGTGATCTCAAGGAACTTACGCATTAAGAAGAAAGTCATCATTCATTATTTTAGCCAAATTACTTAAAATTACCCAGCATCTATATTTCTCCTTTTATAAACAATTTTACAAAAAGAATATGGGGAAAAGGGAGGACAACAGAAACACACAGGACTAGTCAGCACAAATCTACACTTCACTAGAAGATCTAAGCAGCCTCTGCTCTTAGAAGGCTTTTGTGTGAGACACAGAATGAAAGAGGCATTGCTGGAGAGGGAATGTGAGAAGGGCACATTTTCTCTCCTCTTACCTGAGTAAACTGAGAAAGGTCTTTAGAGGTTGTCCCTCAAGAGTTTAAACCAACTTGTTCTGGCTTTGAGTTGTGATTTTGGAAATAAAGCAAGCCTGGAAGAAGGGCAAAAGACTTGGACATGAGAGTTTATTCTCTGTTCCTGGTAGAAGGAAATGCAAACCAGCTTCTGTATGACTAGACTTCTTTAGTTCACTAGGGTGACTCTAGGCCAAAATCATGAACAACAGTTTGACTGAGACATGGGTAGGTCCACAAACTTTCCACCAAAACTCCCCAGGTATGGAAATACATAGGATTCAGGTTGCTGTCTTTTTTCAACTGCCATTCAACAAGTTAGTCACTGATGGCAGTGGGAGCTCAGTTTACAATTCAGCCCTGTATTTTTAACCCAATTAAAGAGTACATGCATATGTTAACCTTATTGGGAGAACGGCTAAATGCCTACATAATGACAAAAAAGTCTACCTTCTAGTAATAGTAAAACAGTTTTCTTTCTAGTAGGTCTACATAATGAATCATATCAAAATTTAATTTGTTTTTAAACTGTGACAAATCTAATAGATTCCCTCCATGTTGAAATATATCATTAAGACGTCATCTGTCCTGAATAAAACTGTGTGGGAAATGAAGATTATTTTAATACTGCTGGGATCTCTTAAAATCAATAAACAAAACCAGAGTATCCAATGCTCAGAAATAAAAAGTCTATGATTGTTGGAAAAGAAATGTCAAGATATAACTCCACATAATGGGGAATATTTTTTATCTGGAATTCATTAGCTCCTGACACACACTACTACTGTAATAATTTACATCTCTCTCCAGTTACTTAAAGTAAAATCCGCAGAAATAAACCATGAATATTTTAACTGGCTTTTGTGTTGCCAGCTGAAATTGAACATGAAAAGTAAATGGGAAAAATTATCTAAAGCCAGTAAGTCGATCATTTTGGCTCAGCTGTGCTTGCCTGCAAATGCCTTTTAAAAAGCAGAATAGAACCTGAAATAATTCTTGGAAATTTGTGATTTATGGATTTCACAAAAACCTCCTGAAATATTTTTTTACTACTCAAAAACATCTAGTACACAGGCAGTTTTCAAATTACTAGATAGTAATAATATGCTTTTGTTTAGATACCAGACGACCATAAAAATTATTCTGAGATGGAGTTCATAGTTCATATTTTGATTGACAAAAAGGGACAGATAAGACCTTTTTCACAGGAAGGAATAAGCATTCTCTTTTTTCATTACACAGAGTCAGTTAAATCTGTAAGCAAAAGCATGCATTAATAGCAATCTTCCATTGCCCCTAAAGGTTTTCCATGATTTTATTACAGCATAGAACCAAAACAGGCTTTCTTTTACTTAATTAAAAGAGAGGAGGAGAGAAATGTTTTGAACCTATATAAAACACGTGTAAAACAATCTCACAAAATGGCAATTTACTATGTAAAAAAACCCCACAGCTAAATGTGAAATTATCAATAAAATTATTTATCTACCGATAAAATGTATCTCCTGAATACAGGATTACTGATTGAATTACCCTTACTCGTTTTTTTTTGTTTGTACACATTTCCTTTAATTCTCCTGCATTTAAATCGATATGCAAACACATTAGCATTTCTTTAATGTGATTGTATTGCTCCAGCAGGTGGGACCACATGTGATAGCACAGTGAAGTCAGTGAAGCCAACCCTCTCATTTCACCATCATATTTGTCACAAATAAACTTTTCAGGCCCAGAATTTATCTCCCAAGTGACCTAGTGAGGTAGAAAGGCCATTCTTAGATGACACCTACTTACTGAGATTGCCAAGTGACACCAACATACAGCCATGGCCCCTATTCTCACCCCATGCTACAACGTGCCTCTTCCTCAGTTGTTCCTAGAAAAATACTCATGGGAATGTGTTGTGAAACAGATTGCAAACTAAGCCAGGTTAAAAATAACTCTTAAAAAACCAACCCCAAGTCTTCACATTTTGACATAACCCTCAGGGGCTTAGAAAAGCCTTTTTAATGCTGTTTTCGCATCCATAACCAACCCACCCATGCAAAAGAAAATACTAGTTGGGCTTTGCCTTTAATTATTATGCTCAACTATGCTTCAGTTTCATAGACAAAGAACTGTAATTTAGGTCTGAAATCTCACTAAAGACTCTGAGATTACATCTATATATAACTAAAGGCAGAAAATCATTAGTGGCATGTCTCTGCAACTAACCAGACTGCCTTTCAGTTCCCAAGCTTACAAAGAAAAGTTTAGAGGTTTTTTATGGTTTTTTATTTGGAAGGCATATTTTGCTCATTTAGGTATGAATTGAGGAGATTTGCTGTTGGTGTCAATGGAACATGGCTCATTTTTTCAGAAGAAATCATGCTTAAGTGCTATTTACCATAAGAGAAATCCTGTCTACTCAGCTGAAGGGTTGTACCATTTTACGAGACAGAAAAGGTAACTTCTCCCTTTCTCCCTTGTGTTGAAGGGGTGATGAGATTTTTTTCCCTACTTTTCCTACAACTGTAGTCAAAAGGCAAAGGGAGAGTATCATACAGACATGCAGCCCTTCTTCTTTAAGGAATGGAGTAGGGTGAGGAGAAGAGCAAGCAGCTGTACAGTCAGTTACAATGGGAAAGGCTATTTTGAAATATCCACAAAGAAGGAAAAGTATTAGTTACAGCAGGTAGCTAGTATAGTTCAAGATGACTTGAATACACCCACATGAAATTAGATTGGTAAATGAAATATAACTCAGAAAATATTGCTATTCTCAAATCTCACTCATTTTTCTTGGCTGTATTTTAATAAACAAACAAAAGTTGAAATTGCTTAGAAAGCTTTGAATGTGACATGGTGTAACAAAACACTATCTATGAAGGAAAACCCCTATAAATTAATTCCAGTGGCATTAAATAAAATAACAATTGTGGAAACAAAAGAGAAATCCACTCAACTAAACCTTCCAAAAGCTTTTAACATGCTTGCTTTACAAATAATCGAAATGGAAAGTCAAGTATTCGGGTATTATGCAAAAAGAGGGCAAATACATAAGAAGGCAGCACAGGCATACCAAGAATAAAAACACTTAATGTAGTCACAGATCTTACGAGTCTGTTTTCAAGCGCAAAATGGAATGTTCATAAAACACAAAATTAAAAAAAGCACTTAGGAATGGAACCTCATTAATGCATCTTCTATTGAAATGACAGAAGTGATGCTGCTAGGCCAGAACTTGTTCTCTTGTTCACATGCAGGATATTGAAAACATTCAAATAAATACAGAATCAGTAAAAATGAAACAAAGCATGAAATAGTAACAGCTCAGACAAAGCTTTAGCACTGTGAGTTGTTTGTTTCTGTTTTCTAACTGCCCTTAGATTTAAAGCATCCACAAATTTTAATTCAAGAACTATTTTATCAGGAACGACAACAATGAGGCATGGTTAAACAGGAAGAGAATAATGCTGCAAGGCAACTTGCGTACATAAGAGGACTGGTATTAAGTCCAATAGGTGCTTGCTTATCCTCAGCTATTTGGCTTGGGAGGTCCTATGTAATTTAGTGTTAGGTACCTGTGTCAGCTGCACAGTGCTCCAGTACTTCCCTCCAGCTCTGCAAACTCCAAGTAAACACCAAACACCGTTTCCATTATTTTCCTTTTTCAGTCTTTTTTTTTTTTTTTCATGTTCATAGAGACACAGAGTATTTAAAGGAGCAATGGACTCCAGAGAAAAGCTATAGCAAGTAGATGCAAAAAATATGTATGTATGCATGTGTGTCTGTCTCTCACAGGTAAAAGCAACATTTAATCATAGTGATTCTGCAGTCAAAAGTAGGGCTTGTCTAAGGGCCAAAAATTTATTTGATTTACAAAGAAACCAGGGATGATTTCTTGGAAGTAAAGTATTAAAAAGCTTAATTGGGTTGTGATGATGGCATAAAAAGTCCTGTCATCCACTTTTATAACAGTAGCTCCTAGCAACTGGAGTTATTCCAACCTCACGCTCCTACCTGCCAAGGCCCAGATATGGGACACAATCTGTGATAAAACTTGTAATATCCAAGCAGGAAATTACAAAATTATGGGCAATTCACTTCCTCTGTGTAAATAGCCCTATTTCCAGCATCTGTAATTTTGAACTACAGAATGATAGGATGCCAAGTTTGTGTCAATCATGGATAATTTTGAGATTACATAAGTAACAATTACTCTAAAGGCAAGCGTAGTCTAAAAGCTTAACATAGTTTTGATTTTAAATGTTAAGTCATCCAACATTTTATTAGTGAAAAATTTCAACAGTATTCTGAAGTAGAGATATTATGCTCTTTATGTTTTTTTTTCTAATGTGCCTTCCTAATGAAAGTAATATTAGAATTATTTGGTTTTGTATTGGCTTTTTAATCTTAAATTATTACAACCTAATATTAATATATTTATTGTCTAATATGTGATAGAGAGAATTAACATTAAATCTCGATTCAACAAGAAAAATGGACTACTCTATTTCAAAAACTGTATTGTGCCATTCTAATTTTTCACACTAGTGAATTAATCCATGCCAACTTGCCCCAATTCTATTAATCATCTTTCACACACTCATGATACCCAACACCATTTTCCCTTCCATCTCACATATTATCAGGAGAATCTCACGGGCTTTTTACCCTGTTATTCTTTTGTCCTTGTCCTCTGTCATCACAGATAACAAAGCAGAGACATATTTCTTATATACTCCTTTTATCAGCCTGAGTACCATATCCCCTGATGTCCCTTGATGCAAATTTCTTGCCCAGCCTAATAAGTCTCCATTTTTCCTCTTACAGTGTAAGAGCATATTACTTTTCCTTGCTTCATACAAAAACCAACCAAATAAAAACAATCTGCATCCTTTCCACCACTTGCCTATCCATACCTTTCCCTAGCTACTTGGTGGCCCTGACAATTCAATGTGGTGTTTCTTAAAGCTGAAATTCTTTAAAAAATTCTACCCCACCCACTTGCAGCATTTGCTTCTTCTGAAGACAGCACATCAAGTGTCCATTTAAAATGTGTAAAGGTTTGGCCTTCAAGTCCTCATGCAATGAATGTTTGAGATTCTTCAAGCTTGCAACAATAAGGACCTCCTCAGAATTTATGCTACAACACACATTTAGGTTTCATCAACTTGTGAGACTTCTTGTCTTTCAGACATTACTGCCTGACTAACTTTGTTTACAACTGGCCAAAAAACTACTGTTAGGCTGACAGGCAGAGACACAGACTGATTACAAAATCCTTTCTTCCTCAGGAACACCAACCAAAGATAACTGCAGGTATCTTCCAAAATGCAAGTTACAAGTATATCTATCAATAAAAATATGTTTAGCTAAAATGTTAAATCAGCAGTTTAATAATACTCAGACAGAATTGATTGATATACTTTACTTTTAAATGTAAGCATACCATGGCTTCTTAATACCTACTAATGTTCTACAAGCTAAAGAAAACCACACTCATTCTGATGTGCATTTTCTACTGCCGTGGTACTGCTTATCCTAAACATATAGGATTTAATTTTAAATGTTTTACTTTTTAGCTTAAAAGAATGTACTGAAAATAAAAATTTGAGAAACACATAGCACAACATTTTGGCTTGTAAGCATATACATACAGATTAAACCTGTAAGTAAACTTCAGACGAGTATCTGACTTTGCATTAAACAATACTAAATATGATCTAAGATGTTATTTAAAATTTTTCTTTTAATACTGCATTAAGCAACATTAAAATAGCCATCAATAACCTCAACTATATTTTATACAATGCAAAGAGTGCTGAACACATTAACTCTGTATTTGTACACCTACAAGCTAAATACAAACTGAATATGTGGGTTTTGGTATCAGCACAGTTCAAGGTATGCATTTCAAAACACCATGCTGATTGCTTTATGAGACTAAGGGAAAAACATCAGAAGTCCAATTTTCAGCTGAAGTAGACTGTTAGGCTTGGTGCAGCAGGGCCTGGGATACAATTAAGAGAGACAATATTTGCAAAATGCCTGATAAAAGTTCGTTTCAATTTTGGTTACTTTCTTATGGAACCTATTTTCCCTAATGTTGTAAAAGCATGTACATGGCATTATTTTCATTTTATTGTCACACCTGAAGGCTGCAAAACTGTTCTGGTTCAGCTGAAAATGAAACTTTACTTTTCTGTAGAGTACAATGAAAATTATGAAGGGACTCAATAGTCACACAACTAAAGTGTTTTGTTTATTAAAAGGACTTGTCATGTACACTGCGTGGTTAATGACAGCCTTCCAGCTCCACAGCACAAACTGACTTCCAGTGGCTTCTGCAAATTCTTCATGCCTGTACATAGTATGTCTTCCCCTTTGGTTACTACCATTGCACTTAAAAATTTAGCATTTTTGAAGGAAAAGCAAGGCAATTCAATTCTTAGCCTACTTTGGAGCCAGCCTGTAAACAGATAAGACTTCGTAAGTCTATAAATTTACTACTCGCTCTTGTGTAAAGATGCAGCGCTGTGTTAATCATACATCTGCTGCTGCCATTGCTCCTGCCCCTTTCAGGACTGCTGCCCCTGATACTGCCAATGGCACAGCAGTATCAGCAGGAAAGCTGCTGATGGTGTGTAGGTTCGCTATTTAAAACACAGCCTTAGTTTTAGGCATCCTTTTTTCCAAGAGACAAATGTGCAGTTTGTACACCAGAAACACAGTAATGGTAACCCCAGCAAGATACAATATATCCTAGCCTTAAATTTTGTAACTATGGAGCAGAAAACTTGTTCCTACTGATCATGTAGTATGCAAGCCTTCAGGGTTAAATGAAACAGAAAAATACGGCTACAATCACACTGTATTCATGTGCAACTGAACAAAAAATACACATGGGGAAAAAAAAGCTAAGAGAGGTGCAGATGCAAGTATGGTACATACATGTGCTTTTACAGTATAGAAAGCAGCCATCTGACTTTCATCTGGCCTTTCATCTTTATTTAGTACATAGAATTTCTACTTAAATTGTTACGAAATGCACGCAGTTCTCTTAATCCCTTTTTTCATTTTTTCTTAAAAATGCCTTGAGTTTGCACATAGATTGTACATACAGTGGTTACACTGTAAAAACATTTAAGGCTGGATTAAGCCAGACATTTAAGTGTCAGTCCTTGGTTTAAATATCAACACTGTATGGGGAAAATGAACCCGTTTCAATAAACAAACAAACATACATAACACCACCCTTCATTAGCCAGATGAAATTCATTCACGGGAGAAAGGAACAATTGATGAATAATTCCAATTCAATACTCAAGATTTGAGATAGTTATTTCCTAGGTCACAGAAGGCACTTGAGATTTCTCCGCAAGGTAACCCTTATCATACAGCTTATTTCCTAAGTGCACACAAGGGGAGAGCAGTAGACATTGTTCATTTTGACTTCAGGAAGGTTTGCAACACTGTCTCCCATAACAGCCTCATTGACAAGCTGATGAAGTACAGGGTAGGTAAGTAGACAGTGAGGTGTACCAAAAGCTGGCTGAACTGCTGAGCTCAAAGGCTTGTGATAAGCAACATAAAGGCCCCTGGATGCCAGTCACTAGTGGAGTACCCAAGAGGTCAATATTGGGTCCAATGATGTTCAACATCTTCATTAATGACATGGATGATAGGATAGAGTGCACCCTCAGGAAGCTTGGTGATGATACAAAACTGTGAGAAGTGGCTATACGCCAGAGGATTGTGCTGCCATTCAGAGGCACCTGGACAGAATGGAGAAACAGGCTACCAAGAATCTCATGAAGTTCAGCAAAGTCTTGCCCTTGGGGAGGAATAACCCAAGACACCAGTTCACACTGAGGGCTGATGGGTTGGAAGGTTTTGCAGAGAAGGACCTCTGGGTCCAGTTGAACACTAAATTGAACATCAGCGAGAAATGTGTCCCTGCGACAAAGAAGTGTGATGGCATTCTGGACTCCATTAGGACTGCCAACAGGTTAAGAGAGATGATCCTTCCCCTCTACTCATCCCTGGTGAAATGCACCTGGAACTCTGTGTTTGTCCTTGGCCCCACAGTTCAAGAGAAACATGGAGTCCAGCAAAGGGCCACAAAGATGATTACAAGATGGGAGCACCTGACATACAAGGAGAGGCTGAGAAACAGGATTTTTCAGCCTTGAGAAGAGAAGGCTCAGGGGATGTCAGAGACAGGCTTTTCTTAGGCATATCCAGTGGAAGGACAAGAGAAAATAGGCACAAACTGAAATACAGGAAATTGCATTTAAATGCACAAAACCTCCCCTTTTCACTGTGAGGGTGGTCAAACAGCTTGCCCAGAAAGGTTGTAGGGTCT
Organism: Haliaeetus albicilla; assembly: GCF_947461875.1. Classification (NCBI taxonomy): domain Eukaryota; kingdom Metazoa; phylum Chordata; class Aves; order Accipitriformes; family Accipitridae; genus Haliaeetus; species Haliaeetus albicilla. The sequence goes on along the minus strand of NC_091491.1, from coordinate 21,399,910 downwards.
CCATTCTCACAGATATTCAAAACTAAACTGGATGTAGCCCTGGCAATCTGCTCAAGCGGACCCTGCTGTGAGCAGGGCTTTGGACTAGATGACTTCTAGGAGTCCCTTCCAACATCAACCAGTCTGTAATTCCATGAAACCTTTGAAACAGAGTCAGAATAGCAGGAATAAAGCAAGAGCTGGCCTTTGACAGTCTCAGCCATAACAGGCTGCTCTATTCTGACTTAAATTTTAAAAGCATAAGAAAGTTAAAAGGACTTGTACACAAAATTCTCCTTTCTCTCAATGTCACAGCAGGGTAGATCTTTTCTTTCAGTCTTGCTCTTTATCTAGGACCTTTTCACTGTTTTTCTGCATTGCAAACAAACTTTGCCCAGCACCTTCAATGAAGCATCTTGTCTTATTCTCATTAACTTTTGTGTCTGCTTCCTGCTCTTATCAAAGCAGTATCTCAGAATCTCCATTCTTACTGCATGCCCTACCCTGCTCTCTAAACCCACTCCAGGTACAGATACTCAGTCAATCCCCAGAAGAATCTACTTAACCCAGTGCACAGTAAACAAAAATGGCAAATAAGCAGCCTTACTCTCTGCTCCCTATCAAAACCCTTTTTAAAAGAAGGTAAGTTATATTAACATACAGTAGGGATGGATAAACATGTCTCAGACTTTATCTGTAACAAGCAGGATGAATGTTAGAGCCGCTTCTGTAACTTACCAGCAGCTCACGATCCCTCTGCAGAACTTGGAAGTGAAGGGAATCAAGAACTATATGGTGATGCTGGAAAACTCTGATATGGTTAAAGGATGGGAAAAGATCAAATCTAGTTCTTATTCTACCTGAAGTATTTTTCCCCTTACGTTTTCAGAATAGGGATGCACGCGATTCCTATAAAATGGTTCCCCTTAAAAAGCACATGTTTTGAAACCTTGTACATACAAAAAGAGCCATAAGCCAGATCACCTTTCAGCTTCTGATTGATGGATCTTGTTGATGCGAAAGAACTGTATCCATCTATCTCAGTAGGAGATCTGACTAAAAATAATTTGTAAATTAACAAAGTATGTGCAGCAAAGGTCTCTTCAGAAGCTTCTACTGCTAAAAATGTTCACTTCCTTCTTGTCCTTTCCCATAGTAAAACCCTGTAAGTAAATTCAAAACACAGCTCCTACTCAGCTGTGGTAGACTTTGAAACCACATGAATTTACATTTCAGTTAAAATGTCTGATGTCAGATGTTATTTAACACTACATTTGCTAATATACTTAACATTAAAGGAAATGGACATATCCTGATATCTGACAGTGTGTTAATTAAACAGTCGACAGAGAAGGATATTCCTAAAGTCCAGTATGTAAAAGATAACACTGAGACCATAATGTTAAAAATTATCATCACAGGATAAGTGCCTGGTAAGAATTACTGATAATGTACAGTTCTGATTTAGAGAGCCAGATTAAAGATTGTCTGTCTCCAGACTCCTCTGCCCCTCTTCCACAATGGTAGTTTATTCATAACATTAGATTTAATGTTTGAACTCTGAGTTTGTTCAGCTTTATGATCAGGTTAGATAGCTCAATTGATCAATGCATTCCCTTGGACCTAGTTCCATCTCCCATCTGTTTCTGTTCAAAATTTGTTTTAGCATGTGATAAATAAAATACTTGAAGTGGTCACTTTAGACCTGGGATTCATCCTACCTGCACATTTGGCTAGCATTTTACATCACTGAGAGGAAACATCTAATTTTAGAAGAGGAATATTAAGACACATTACAGACAGTGAGAACCGGCAGAAGAGAAACAATTTTTCAGATATGTTGACAAGACTTGCCTCGCTATCAGGTTAAAATGAAAATAATTAACAGGAAACCAGGAGAGAATAACACAGACCTGAGCAAAGGAGTCAGAGAAAATAAATATTGCAGAGCTCCTCAGCAATGTGTGGTGTGAGCATGTTCACTACTTAATAGTATGACTTCCTGGAAAGGCATTTAAGTAGGAAATAAGCCATGTGCCACCTTGGACTTGAAACATGACCAGACTGTATTACAATTTAGTAACCTACATAAAATATGTGGAACTAGATATCCTGAAACTGAGCAAAAAGTGTAATCATGTCGTGATTCAACATATATTAAAACATCACAACATTTCCCTAAAGAGGCAAAAAATATTTACTATTTTAAAGCATATGTGGGAAGACAAAGGAATTCCATGTTATTAAGAAATGTTATGGGTTTTTATATTTAAATTGCTATGTTACCAGTAGAATCATCCCTTTCCAGTAGAATTAGGCCACCATCTGTTCATTCCAAACCAAGATAAAGAATTTGATTTTGCCATTTTTGTATTTTTGATGTAAAAAAAATAAGAAGGCAATTTTGTCAAATCTTATGGAAAAGTGGATCTGAGGGGAGGCAAAATTGCATGAAATAGCAAACAGTTTTGTGGGGAAAAAAATTCAAAGAAACATTTTGAGCAGTTTTACACAGCTCTGATGAATACCATAATGAAAGAAAAAGAAGCCAGGCATCACAAAATTGAGTTATCAAAAATCTGGATGAAAGCATATATTGTCTTTTTGTTACTGCTCTCTGAGGAAGTAGAGCATTCATTTGCTAGAAGGAGGGGTATTAGAGATCCTGCTTTTGGGAGTCAGAAGTCATTCAGAATTACACCAAAAAAGCACGTGTAAAACAAGTAAGATATCAGACTGAGAAACAATAGAAGCACCAGTATAATGTCGTATTTCAAAGCGCTTGGTTCAGTAGTAGTGAACAACTGTGTATATGGAACAAGATATTGTCTATATCAATTTTGCAATTGTCTCTCCTGGATCTCTGCAGAAAGGAAAAAATGTGGGTTATATGTCTTTTCAAACATGCTCTGGGAAAAACACAGAGCCTGCTTTTATTTTTTTCTATCAAAAGTATGCTTAGAGCACATTTTGCAAGAATATATTTTGAAGGGATTGCTGGATAACATTTAAAAAGCACAGCCTATACCGTTAAAGTTACAGTATTGCTAAAATATGCTATTAGATTTGAAATCAGTTGAAATGTAATGCTACTTCAGCTATACCACTGCTTCCCTATATGTAAAGTGCATACTTTAATATATATTTTAAAATACTTTTTCTTTGTTGAAATTGGCTGCCTTTATTACTCCTTTCTTTGTCTTTGGTATCTCTTTATTCAAGTATTTCTGCTAGACACATTTCAGGGCACTCATTCTGCTAAATAATTAACATATACCATGTAAACTACTATAAAAAAAAATTACACAGGTTCCTACTCTAATGTTATGTACATTTTAATAATTTCTTCACCTTGTTGGTTAGTTACATCACGTCATGTATTATTCTACAGTATGCAAATACTGTAGGGTGCAGAAAAATCAGCTGGCTGCTGGAAGTTTTTGGTTTTATTCTCTATGTCCTTTTATTGTGTACTATTTACAGTAAAACAATGATGCTGATGCATTTTTATTCTTCTACACTACAAGGCACAGAGCCAGCAATGAACTGCACCTTTTGCTTTATACACTATGTGTGTATACACATGGGCTTGCTTTTCTCCTATTTACTAAGCTTGGACACGGAGTATTGGTCTTCATGTTTTCAGCAACCGAACAGGTGAGTCTGTATAATTGATATTCTGTTAGCTTCTCTTTGGTGATTATAAATAGTCCTTCACTATCCCACCTATAAGTTTACCTCTGTTTTAAGTACTCCATATGAAAAACTCAAACCAAAACAATAGTGAGGTTATGGACCTTAGAAAGTATCAAAACTGAGCTAACAAAGTTACTTTCTTATTTAAAAGACTCTTAGCACATATAGGTTCATGTTTGAATTGCAGAGCAACACTAATATTTGTTTCCACAGTTATTTAATGAAAGCTCCTTGTTTCTGTCTATTCTTAGACATGAATATGTTTGTTAGGCTGTAAGTTTGAATGCCTTGCTATCGTTTCCTAATGGACAGTCAGTAGGTACAGGGTATTAAACACTTCTGCAAACATAATCCAACAGTTTATCATATGTGACGTGATCAATGTATCTCATAAAGAGATGCAGCTTCTCTCTGCATTGAAATCTCAGTATATTTCTCAGCTTGATTTTCTGCGTTTTATGACAGTGAAGCCTTTCATTACAATAATATCAATCATTTCTTATCTTCAGGAGGAAGAACAAGCAGCTTACTCCTGATGAGAAGTACGGATGGATAGACAAATAGTTATATAGATGAAACATTGGCATCAAAGGCTCTAAGGAGAAATTGTCTGAAACGCTGCTTGGGTAAGCGCTGAGCAACAGATCCAGCCTCTGTGCTTACCTTATAGAAATTGCCAACTATCCTTTCTTTACAAAAGTGCTAGCATTTACTTAGCTACCCATTTCAGAAATTCACTCTCCAAACCTTAGCATCTTTTCTGCTTATGTTACTTTGCTGATAATGAACACTGTAATCAGTGTCTGAGGGCAGAGCACAGTTAATCAAACTTTATTCACTGTAGCTGAGGAACACTGTTGACAAAGACCTTCAGGTGCTGCATCCAGGCTGAATACTCCTGATGAACGAAGGTACTAAGGTACAATTTTCTCACTGATTATGTCTTGAGATACTGAAGAAATGTCTCTCAGTTTCAAAGCCCAATTTAGTTTTGCTGGTTACAACTATACTGTGAAGACAGTTTGCCTATCTGTAAGACGAGTGTAATAAAAAAATAATGGTGAAAAGTCCTTTTTTCCCTTGGACTGTTTGTGTGGAAAGCTATTTCTATCAGTACACACCATATTTTTGCGAGATATGTCAACATCTTCATGAGGCAGGATATAGCTTAATGAAACATATCTATACATGCACATATTGCCTTGGTCTGTATCATATGTAGAGATCTCTGGGGGAAGCACAGTGCTAAAGATGAGGCTTCATTGTGTGTAATAACTGGCAAGAGCAATCAGCTTGTTCCTTCACTACTGTACTTGCCATCAGCCCATTTCTTCTTTCCTAGTGAAGGACTTGGTTTGGATGGCTGCAGCCCAGCTCTGGCTATGACAGTCTGCAAATTGAAAGTTGCAGGAGATGAAACCTCCGCAACTGAGGAGAGCCCCTCCAGGTTGTGCTTCTCTTTAATCTATATACTTATGAGCTGTAGAGCTGCAAAATCCTATACTACTTCCAAAAATGACACTTTGGCAAATGGTGAGGCAGCAGCAAAAAGGCGTCTTTGCCTCACGCTCATGAATAGCTTGTTAAATATTCATCAGTCTCTTCCAGAATTTTTTTCTCCAGACTATTGATTTTGAGAAGGGCTAATCAACTACAGAAACAAAAGTAAATCATTCTGATGAGCACTGGTCTGCTTTCCAGATTCGAAGCACTGCAGCATGGTAGGCCAAACTATGCCTTCCTTACTCTTATCTCCTTTTCAGTACAGTGTGAATACAAGATATATCTGACTTTTTCAGGCACAAAAAAAGTGTCTAGCTTGCTTTAAGTGGTACTTCAAACACCAGTCAGCTTACTTGTCAGGAACATGGATCAAGTGCTATTCAGACTAAACTTAGTAATGTCAGGAAGAGTTGTCTTATGATATCTGCTGCCAGCAAAACATCTTGTGTTGTATATCCTACCATCCTGTTATTCAAGTGTCATTTTATAAGATGTGACAGTTTTCAACCAAGCAAGGCTGATTCAACAAGAGTTAACTTGAGCAAATACTGCAGAGAAGACAATCCTGTAGCAAATAATCATACAGAAGAAAAATGTTCTCCAGTCAATAGGATTAAGCTTACAAATAACTGCTCATTACAGGCTATAACTCAGGATCTCTCCCCTTCTCCTCTGTTCCAACACATTCTCACACGAGAACATGACACTTTGGGTCCTGCTTTAGTACATTAATATCTTACAGTATATCTCTGCTCACAATCACCTGCAGTCAATCCACTGTATTTTTCATGTTCACCTGTCATTTAATTCCAATTACCTTTTTAATGGCCTCTCTATGCAGAAAGAGGAAATTACACTGTATCAAAAGAAAAACAAAAACCTACTTGAACATAAATAACTATTTAATGAAGAAAGAAAAAAGCATAACCAGCAGTAACAAAAGCAGCTCTAGACAGTCTTACTTGGTAGATGCAGGAGAAAACAAACTAGATTTTGTGAAGACTTATTACGCTTTCACTTCATTTAGTGCTGGAGAGCCATCCACAATAAATGACAGCAATAATAAACTGAGATAGGAGTAAGCCAGTTTACCATTGAGTAAATAAAGCAAACAACTCCCTGATTTAATTTACTAAAAAACACAGGGAACTATACATTCTATATATGAAATACTGAGTTGAGACAGGATGTAATCTCTTGCTCCCAGGATACCTATCAGCGGTACAGAGTTTCAAGTTATGTCCCTTCTCCATAATGTTTAATATGGTCATATTCCAATTCCTTGTCCAACTCATGATGGGGTGGAGGAAAAACGTTGCTAGCTTTACAAGACCTGTGCAGTACTAAAGGAGTAATAACTTTCTCCCATCAATGTCCAAGAGTTACATCTTGCACTTTGCAGGTCTAGGAACTGATCTATTCTTTTAGTCAAACGCTACCTTTAAATGCTTGGATCTATCTCACTACAAATGCCCATTCTCAAATCCCTTTACTAACTATGGTAAAAACTGCCAGTTGAGTTAACAAAATTACAATTTTTTTAATCTTAAATAAGAATTAAAAGTATATCCAAAAAGAGATGAGTAAACCATCTTTTTGAATGAAGCATCCAACGGACAGACAGTAGAGTGCAGCAATTGATTCAGAGGCAGTAGTGTCTTGCCTTGACACTTTTGAACATATCTTACTTGAAACCAGAGTGGGAAGATAACGCTGTCTCACACGGCAGGATAGAAGGATGTTACAGGACAGATGAGTGAAAGGGTGGGGGGGAAAAGCATGTACTGATATCTGAGCTCAGAGGCTGTAATCTCAGTAGGGTACTGAGTAAAAACTATGTTAGCAAAATAACAGAGACTCTGAGGGGACAAACCAAAATGAATCCAGCTGTGGTGCCACCAACATGCTGTGGTTGTTTTCTGAACAATCCAGCTATCAATAAAGTGCTTTTCATGGTCTTAGAATACAGGTAGAAAGGGACTTTTTTTTTTTTTTTTTTTTTTGTGACAGCAGTGGCAGATAAGCTAAAAAATGAACCGTTTCTAAACACAGCTTCTTTTATATCCACCATGGCTTTGGATAATATTTCACAGTTTTAGATATATTTCCCCTTTGTGCAATATTTTCCTATAAATACAGTAGGCTATTCTCAATGGGCTTGGGTCCTTGATCTCATTATTGGTTAGTGATGGTACAGGTGTAACCTGTGCAGAGAGTAAGCCCTGAGGTAATGATACATACATCAAGCTATGCTGTTTTTTCCACACTCCAGGTGTCTTTCACTGACATCCTAAAGTGAATGGTTCTCTTGGCACAAAGTCCTCCTGCCAGTGAAGTAAATGGGGGCAAAATTAGGCCAAAAAAGAGAGAAAAGAATGGAAGCAAGAGAGGAGCAATGACAAGCTCATGCTTTATCACTGTGTGGTGTGTTTAATCACCATAACATACTCTTGTAGGTGAATGCAAGAGACAGACTGACAAACACACCTTTACAGTAAATTGCATGACCAGTTGAGGGCAGGAGGCAGCATTTGCAGCTCTTGGTTAAAAACAGAGTGGGAAGATTTTACATTAGTACTTTGAAAGCTAAGTCAGAAGGCAGACATCATACATAAAATACAGTCTGAACAGGAAAAATTACACAGAAAAAAGCATATAAAAAGCTATTAGAATAAAAAGCCACAACATTCTTTTTGTATTCCAAGAGTTTTAGAGAGACTGAAAACTCCAGTAAAGTAAAAATCAAGCCTCCTCTATACAACACAGCACAGCATTTATTTCTAAATCTGAGGATGCAAGCTGCATTCGGTGTTACTCTACCGGTGACAAATTAAGGTTAGAAAGATAATAAAAGTAATTCTTCACACTGAAGTGGAAGCACCAGCTATATTTAAAGCCAGGGAGACTGAAATGAATACATTAGCTGGAGAGTGGTTATGTTGTGAATACTGACTGCTGGGGAGACAAACTTACAAAGCTTAGCACCTATTATGTTGTAAAATGCATCCTGCAAGCATATAGATTCTTACCTAAAAGCTACCTTTTTAGGCCCTGATCTAGCAAAGTATTTTACATGAGTGTTACCTCATATATGTAAGTAATCTTGTAGTTGCCATTTATTTGCAAAGAGAATGCAAACAGTATTAGATTTTCTTTCCTTGAAAATGTATTCTTTTAAACCTTTAAATAAAACAAAATCTCATCCTATCTCTCTACACAAAGTAATGCTGACACAATTTCAATGCGCATATAAATATGATTTCCAGCTACTTCTCATGTGGTATTTAAAGTCAAACTGTTAATATCCTTGGTATAACACATAATCCTATTTAAAAAGTTAAGCTTTGAAATCTTAGATCTTATACCTCACACAATGCTAAACCAAGGTCTGAAAATAAGGCAATTTTCCAAACTACACTGAAAGAATCAAATATACTTAAAGAGAAACGCAACAGCTATAAATCAGTGATTTGTTTCCCCTGAAATAAGCAGAAGACTCAAAAGAGCAGAAAATGAGTACACTGATTAGGGAACTTGGTTAGTGAATGAAGCTGTATTTTCTTATTTACATTCTCTAGTTCATGCTAAAATATTAGCTTGTATTCTGTGGATTTCTAATGGTATATTTACTATGTAACAATCATTGAATCTTTGAGCAAAATTGTAAAATGAAGGTTCATTTGTCATACATAATACAGAATGAAAATCCCTTTCTATGGGAATTATCCCACAATTACTTCTCAATCTTTCATCTTCCTAAATGTCTATGAAAAACATAGACTAAAATACTCATAAAAGATATATGCTTGCCGAAACTACATATTTTATCCAAGAAGATGAAGACATAACAGTGATGTTACATTTATTTTACACTTCAGTTCATGAGTAATTCAGGTACTTAAATTCTTCCATCAGCGTCAAAGGTCCAAATAAATCAACTTTAGACAGTTTAATTTACCTCCCTTATGCTCCTCCAATGAAAGAAAAGAGCTTCCAAATATTTGTGCCAGTGATTAAGAAGCAGAGGCCAATTTCTAGGTACTTAACCCCAAAGACTGTGATGCCTTTGTGCTAATGGTTCCAGGAAGGTACTAATTACTTTGTATTAACTTTTGAAGACAAACTTATGGTAAATCTATATATACACAGTATGTGGGGAGGTGAATGCAAACACACTCAGTGTGGTACCCCAATTGATAGTGTACAATTCCCTGTCTGATGGCTGTTTGTTAGAACACAAGACCATCTGCATATATAAAACAAACACCACTGCCAACATCTCTTAACTTAAAATTATGGAAGTTCTGCTTTTAACAGGGAGGTTCTGTGCAAGAATCCTACTGCTGCTATGTATTTTCAGAGAACAGCAATTACAGGTAAGCAATTATCTCTCTTTCAGACACATACAAATATGAACAAATTACACATACTATCCACATAGCTTTTTGTGACCTGGAATGATAAATGAATGACAGCAAAGATTGCTAAGCATGATGTGCACAAATCAGGACAAACAGAAAATTGTCACCAGCAAAACTAGGGATGCATGCAAGTTTAGAAGTCCTGAATATAATCCTACACATAAATGCAGTACCTCTTTCATTGCATGCTGGTATATCATTTAATAAACCACTCTGAAAGTAGTTTCTTACTAGATGTTTCTATGTGCAGAATAGGACAAAACTGGACTTTATTTTTCCACCTCTACTGCCTTCATATTGCTTTTACATATCCTCACTATAACTACACTTACAAGACAATGGATTTTTACAGACTAATTCACAGACACCCTGAAACTCTTCAATTACTTACAGTATCAAAGAAGTGACCTTAAACTATACTCCCACAGTGAAACACTTAGGTATTTTATAAAGTCTATACATGTGTATCCACTAAAGTATCTCTAGTAACAAAAACCAAAACCATAAAAGAAAGAAAGAAAAAAAATCAACTTATTAAAAATAACATACTTCAGATTGAAATCCTCAGTGTAAGGAAATGAATGGAAAAGATTGACACTGTTGCTTCAGATAAAGTCAATGAATAATGTTTATTGCCTTTTTTTAAAGGAATTTTTCCCCTTTTGGTACAGACAAGATAAAACTCGCATATTAGATTCTTCTTTCTTTTTTGGTGCTTCAGATCACAGTTGGAGTTATGAAACCTTTGAGGTATTAATGCATGGCAATTACTGCCCACTGCCAAAAGTTACCAAAGATACGGAGTTCTTGGGTAGCATGGAATTCATAAACGTCTAAAAAGCACATCTGCACAAACTCCCAGCTTTACTGTTCTAACAAAACACTTCTTGGAGCAGAGCTCTTTCATAAAATCCTATTAAAAAAAATCTCCATAACAGCATTCAACAGAACATGCCATGTTGCTAGTAATGCTATTCCAGCTTATTGCACATATAGGCCATAAACTTCTTGGATCCTTGGAACTGAACTCCCCCTCCATCTTTTATAAGTAGATATCAGAAAATGAGAAGGATTACTGACTCATTAGGACTGCAAATTAATTTTATGACTTTTTTCCCCTACAGTGATTTCTTTTTAGGGTTCTTCAATAAAGAGTAACTTCAGAGACACCTTACACACTGTAGGTTGTAAAGGAGCTTAATAGATAAGGATTAAGTGTGCAGAAAGGTGGGCAGACTCAGAGCTTCCATTCAAGGAAATCTGGTATCATCCTCTTGCGTATCTTTGAAAGCATGCTGTAAGTGAACTTAACAGCTTTCATATATGCAAACAATTAGGACAGAATAATGCACGACATTTCAGTGTGCAGACTACCCCAGATCAAAACTTCTTAGTGCAGCTCTTGCTTTGTCTGCAAAAATCAGTTTCAAAAGCCAAATATTTAGAATGAGAATAAGAATACTGTAGGTAATATGAATTTACACAAACTGCTTTTTCATCAGGCTTTTAATTCCTACATAGTTGCGAAAAACAGGACGTACAATTGCTGCAAGTCTAATAAAAACCAAGTTAGCCAGTTTTTCAAGTAGTCTACTGAAAATCAAGCCCAAAATGCCACATGATAGGAACTTGTATAATTTATTTGTTCTACCTACTACCCTGATAGGAATGCATAGAATTTATTTATTCTGCTTTCTAGTATGAACGGCCCAGGGCAACACTGACCAAAAGAGCAGTTGTAGTCATTTATTAGAATTAGTAACTCAAGGCAAGAAAACTAAGGCTAGAGTTTGGCTCAGGCTAAAAGAAAACACTTCCTTCTCTTGCCTAAAGGGAAAGACAAAATTGTCAGGAAAAAGACAAAAATAAAGAGACAACAACACGCGCTTTTGAAAAGCACTAACAATAAAGCAAGTTAGAGTCACACAGAGAGCCATGTACCTAAAAAGAAGGGAAGATGCATAGCTACATGCCCTGGCTTTGCCCCCAGGTCAGTAAGAGAACATATTTCATTTTTCATTTCATATTTCATTTCTGTTTGCCTGCCCGAGACTGATGTCTCTTATGAGCTTCCAAATGGAGATTAATTAGAGAAGGGTCCTGAATCTATGAGTTTGCGTTCCAACAATTTCTGTTCCATTCTTTTGCATTTGTTCCAGTCAAAGCTTGCCAAATCTGTCCCTTTATAAAATCCTGTGGCTTTCTTACACATATTTGTGTATGTTTACACACACTGCCCATGGTGCACCGGAAGAAGCAATTTACCAACTTAATTTAAAACTAGTCCCAGTATGCAACATAAGCCACCAAACCATCACATAAAGCTGTATTTATCAACTCCCCTGGAAGATAAACCTGATGTGTTTATACAGATCAGTTAGACTCTGGACAAGGTTTTTGCTCACTTGATTTGAAACCTAGGTAAGGAAAGGAATAGTTATCACAAGTGCATTTCCCCATCTCACAGCCTCAAGGACCTGTATTTGTAGTTTTTCAGGCACATGCCTGAACAGGTGGTGTTTATAGACAGGGTTGCAAGTGGCAGACTGGAAGAACTGATGGTTGTCGATTGTTTGGGGGGTTTTTTGTTTGTTGTTGGTTTGTTTTGTTTGTTTTTTTTTTTCCTAAAGATGAAAACTGTTACATTACATTTAAATTGTTGTGAAGATTAAAATCCATAGATCTTGTGTAATAAAAGCTAACTTAGCAAGAACTTCCGCCTTTAATAAGTGTGCAGTGATGTTTATTTCAAAAGCTTAACTGAATTGTTTTGAGCTGTAACACTAAAATACATAGCTTTATCTCTAGAAATCAAACTCACAGAGGTCACAATTATTTAAAAGATTATTTTGAAAGGTCATAAACCCTCTTAAATATGTCCATCAAAATCAGTTTGACTGACAATTAAAGGAATCAAGAATATATAATTTTATTTGACTTGTAACTACAGGCCCATCAGCATACTGCTTGTTGCAGGAATTAATTAATGACACAGGAACTGCGTTTGCAATACATAAAAAGCTGTGAAAATTGTGCAAGTATTACCATTACATGCTATGTAACTAAAGAATCACCCTAAAGCAAATTCAGACATTCAGATCTTAACTGATAGAAAAGTACCTCTAGAACAACTGGGGGGGGTTTTTCCCCTTAATTTTTACAAAATATCTTCCAAGATTAACTTTCTGATTTTTTCACTGCTTCCTACCATAGGAATCTTACCATAACCTAAATGAATCCTTCCTGACTAAGTAGGACAATCAGAAACAACCTTTCTGAACATGATCAAATAAAATGCTTCATTTGACACAAAGTAAACAAAAAAGTATTTTAATATAAAAGGGAATATAGAAAAATAATATAATGAGACAGTGTGCAATACAAAGGATGGAGCTGCATGGTAACACTTCTTTTGATATGAGGCTGAGACTGTTATTTCTCCAGGCAGATGTGATTAGGAAGGAAGAAAAAAAGTGAAAGAAAGCAAGCATAGACAGCATGAGGCTGGACTGAAAAGACTTTAAGGTGCAGCATGGGAGGAGGTTGAAACGAAGCTCAAACCAGTAAAGGAAAAACATCCAGCGTACAATTTATAGCAAAACAATAAATAAATAAATGCTAACCCATGTTATTATCAGCTTCAAAAAGGTCCTTATAGCATCCATCCATATTTCTTCAAATGTACAACTTCAGATGTCACTTATTCATCCCTGGCTACCAAAGACAAAAACTTCCAGTATTTGCTCTGTCGTTAACTTTTGGGATATTTTTTTCTTTGAATTCAAACCACAGATGCATGGTTTGGAAGAAAGCTGTCAAAATGCAACTCCTTAATTCATTATATACTGCAGAAAGAAAAACCACACTCAACATTTGAAATTTCTATATGTTAAAAGGTTCTTCTAGTCTAACCCTGTCAAGCTGGATGAATGGAATTCAAATGGATAAAATTAAGGTTTTATTTGGGCAGGTGTTCATTTAGATTTTTGTTCTTCAGCAACATCCTTAGTGAGGGATTTTCTGCCTGATTTCTAACAACGAGAACCCCACCCCCAAAAATGCAAACCACAATGTGGCAGCATTTGGAGACTTAAGAGGTACTGTTAGTTTCTTTGACCATAAGATTATTTATAGAAAGGACTGCAACAGAGCCATGCTCAGCTAGAGCTTCCTACTAATCTTTTGACCATTTGAAAATTCTGGCAACAGTGTAAAAAAAACAGATGAACTTTTATTCCAAAGGAGATTTTCCTTTAGTCATTAGCATTACACGACCTAGAAGTACTAGTCTGCTGAAAAGCTCATTGGAATAAAAACCATCTCTTCCTTCACATTTTATTATGACTGGAGCCTGCTTTAACCCAAAGCCATTTTAGAAAGGACATTTTATTTATTAAAAAAAAAAAGAAAACCCCAACACCAAAAACCCCAAATCCCACAACAAACCCAAACACCAAAACACAACAAAACAAACAAAAACCCCAACATGAGTGACCTGGAGAAAAAACATGGTTACGCAAATTATGGGGTTTATAATGCATAGAGAAAAGTAATAGAATTTTAATCTTGCATTAAAGGGGAAAAAAAAGCATCAGCAATAGAGTGAATGGAAAGACATATTTTACAGCCTGAATAAACCTACTGTAAATCACACCAAATACAACAGTACTTATTTCTTTAAATTCCTCAACAAAATGAGAGTTTCTCGGTGAAAAATGAGTTTAACTGTCTCAGCCACTCTGTATTGACTGACTAAAGTCTTTAAGAAAAAATAAAATTAAAAGAATCCCAACTCCTCCAAAACTTTGGGCGTAGTAAAGGCCACATAGACACACTTAGAAGCAAACAAGGCAATATTCAAATTACTATTTACAAAACCAAGTTTGCAATATGTATCCATGAGAGAAAACAACTGTTAACAAGAAATGTAGCATTACACCTTGTAGAAAGAGGGAGACTAGCTATTAGAGGGCCTAATACCACAGCAATAGTTTGGACAAGTTCTTAGACAAGGTCAGATATTTGCCACAAACTAGGGAACTGCAAGTGTATTTAATTTCCCGTCAAGATATAATCTTTGTATCAAGCAGGTGTACAGTAGATTGCTTGGCTTTGTGCATATTTACTCTGCTGTCTTTTTTTCAAATTGTAGATTCTTCATGAAATATTTCAGGGTTGCTTTTCTGTCCTTCTGTAATTTATGCAGAAAAATCCTGCTAGATTGGTGCCATAGCTACAGAGTTATAAGACCAAATTTTGTATACAAATTTTCTATACTTGTGTTTTTGTTTATCAGTAATGATGAAATTCAAGGAATATATCTGGATTACAAATACAGTTTGGTCAGATTTTCCGTATCTGAAAAAGGCTAGGATTACTCCAGAGTAAAGCATTTAATGAGCTGCAGGACAGACAGAACATTTTTCAAAAGATGCTCTGTAAAGTTGACAAAGGTATTTTCCAAAGTAAAGACATCAGCTGCACTGAATACAGACACCTGAAGAGATTCAAAAGTGGAAGGATATATCCCTTTGTATTAGAAGTTTTTCCCGTCCTCCCTTTCCCACGAATGCTAAGCAGTTTACCAAAGAGCAGAAGAAACATATTACCATATAATACAAATGCAAAGCTAGTAGAAGAGACCTCAAGATTCCAGCACGTATTTAACTCTCCTTAAGAAATAGAAGGTGCTTTCTGTTCCTTATAAAATTCAAGAAAATTTTGCTCCTAGTTTTTATGAACCTAAACTATTCTTGGGTTAATTTTATTTGCTATTATGAATATTGAAGATACTGATATAGCCACAAATTCATTGGCATCTGAGCACCCAAATGAATTAGTTAATTCGAGCCCCTCAAAACGCTAATAGCTGAGGTATCCGAAAAGAAAAGGAGAGTCTGGAGTGGAATTTTTCCCTTTTATCCAGTCAGATACAGCCATAATGGCAGAATTTAGCAGACAATACTTCCTATCACAAGAAAAGGCAATTCGCTATGGAGCCCTCAGCTTTTTACAGAAGCATCCACTGTCAGGAGACAAAAGACAGACTCCCTCTTTAGGTATGAAGTCTGTCATTTATTTCCTACTTATCAGTGCCATTTATCTGAAGATACTAATGCAACCCGGAACAGGAATAGCCCCTATTAACCTTGTATCCCTTTGCCATTTTGTGAAATTCTTAAGTTTAATGATTCATATTAAAAGTTAAAGAATAAGTACCAAGACAACAATGCCTCCAATTCTGCTTTCTGGACACCCTGCACTACACCCATGCCTAACGTATCTGGGCTTTCTGTGACAGTGGAAGACAGATCAGAAGTTACTCTCGCACCTCAGCCCATGTGCCTCCATTTTTCTCATGCAACACATTCACCACAGATTGCTCGTCTCTGTAGTATATAGTATGCCAAGACCATGAAAGTAAGAACAGAAGCTATTCTTCATATATTTTGCACATATGATTTGGAAAGCAAAAAATCTGAGAGAGCTGGAATGAGGCAAGATGTTCTAAACAGAGTCTTTTGGGGAATTTTACTCTCCTGACAGCTTTGTCTGTTGTTTATGCATCCTGCCATTAAGTGTTGCACAACTGGACACTCTACATACTTTTTCTGTCGTCCTAGCTCTCATCATTCCCTTCTTATAGCTGACTTAAATGCCATCAAGTTCTGAAACATTTAAAGAAGAGACTCTGAATTCGAGATTTCTCTGTTTAAAGACAAACAAGCTAAAACACCTTTCCCAAGTTGAACTGGAATTCAACAGTACTATGATGTTAAGCTAGATTAGGTAAGACAAAACAAAGTTATAAGTAATGGGCCACAAACATCTTTATCCAGTCATTTTGGGTTCTCCCACAAGAACCAGTTAGCCCACTGTCCTGCAATGCTGCAGGCTACATTAGTTACCTGAAATCCATTTATTCTGTCACATTTTTGAGACATGATTGAGACAAACTTTCGCAATGCTGTTAAAGTGCTGTTTGATTTAGGCGTTTCTTTTTGTGGTTTTGCTGTTCTGAAAACACATCCACTCACCAAACAGTGTTGATTATAGAGACTCACAAACAGAAATGGCAGTAGTTGTATACAAAACTGCTTTGTAAAAGATTTGTTTTCACCTTTTTCCACAACCACTCTTTTTTCCTGTTATTATATATGGAACTTAGGTGTACAGAAGTTAATTTGCTGAGTCTCAAGGTATTATTTTATTTTATATCCTTATCTGATAGACAACTTCGCACAGTTGAAGACAACAGAATAACTAAGCTGTTAGAGAAAACATTGCATATTCTTACTCTTAAATTAACTTTTAGAGCCTGTGATTTATGGCAGTGTAAAACTAAGGATTTTTCTTCTTTGTATTTCTGAGGAGTTGAGATTGTACACTTCAGTGTTAAATTTCAAGAAAATCCAACAGATGGGTACCATTTCTTCTCAAATCTGTGCCTCACAAATTACTAGTGGTGAGTAGGCAAAAATTTACGAAAATGCAGAAAGAAGTTTTCGTTCATTAAATCATTACTACTGTAAAAAGAATATTCATGCATGAGGGCACTCTTCATTTCTACAAGATGAAAAATGGTTGTTCAGCAGCTTCCATGATGTTTCCATCTTCTTGCTTTGGATATACATGCTGTTTGCAGACTGTAATTTCACAGTAAGCCTTACATTAATTTAGTAAATTTATAAAAGAAAACATTTGCCATTAGTAAATGTTAGCTATATTTTTTCTCAGGCATCTTAGCGTACAGGCAGGATTCATGACACAACCAAATTGACATATAGTTGCTTCACTGGTGCATACATCAGCCTGGAAGAATAACATGTTCTTGGATTTTTTTGTCATGTAATATAATCTTGCAGTTATTTACTGCAGTTTGCTTATCTCTGTAGCATGTAGCAGGAAGAAGCTTATGGATTTGGTCCATTAAAAATGTGTTTGATCTATTCTTCTGTATTATATCAACAAGAAAATACAGATTTAAAATCTGGAGCTAGAAATGCAACCTAAACAATACATTTCAGCCAAATTAAAAGGTAAACACCTTATCTAGGTCCTGTAAATTTGCAGAGGTCCAAAGAATGCTTAACATATAATCCTCATTTGTTCTAGAAGACCTCAAACACTAAAAGCTCTGTGGTATGCATAGTGCCCACTTACTATTTGCCACAGTTGATTTTGCTCTAATCGAAGTCAATGAGCATCTTTCCAGTCTTTGTCAGTGTAGCAAGGGCAGACGTCCAATCATTTGCCTTAAGGAAATTTATTCTATATATTTATACATCATGGGGTTAAATGTTAGATGCCACACCTCACACACACTTCAAACTTGAACAACTATATGGGCACTAACAGTAGGTTGCACCATAAATGAGTTATGTGGGAATTAAATTGTAACAATAAACAAGCAAGGTCACTAATGACTGAGAAAACAGAATTGCTGGCTCCCTTTCAAGTTTATAGGAATATCCAAATGGATATGTTGTACTTGAGACCAGTAACCAGATTAGCGTAATAATAAATTCATTGTTTATTTGAAAGTTGTTAGAAATTTCAAGGATAATATCCTGAATGCAGGAAATTAGAAGCTGTTTCCATTCTGTGATCCAGTATTTATCACAGCAAGAGACCCAGAAGCTGTCACTGAGGTCACAATTAGACACACAAATGTGAAGAGACAACCATATCAACACAAAGAACCACCACACATTAAAACCTATTGCAAATGCATCAGAAACACAATATCATGTTAATCCATGTGTAAGAAAATGACTTTGATGGCCAGAAGTTGTCTTTGCCACCAAGGGGAATTGCAAATGGTGTCCTGATGACATTTGTTTCTGTAAAAAGAAAAATCAGAGGGGACCGAGGCACATGCTCTTTACTGTGACAACTTCAGAAAGAGAGGGTGAAAAAAGCGCAATTATATAAGCAGAAATATTTTGACAGATTAGTACCATTTCTCTATATCCTGAAGCAGTAATCTTGAAAAAAAAGCTCTCCAAATTATTTTTGCCAGATCTACTGGCTAGTAGGAGGCTACGGAATCATGTACGTATGACCTTCAGATTTCAGGCTGACAGAAGACTATGGGTAGACAGACATAACGCAGAGTAGGTAGCTGTTCCCCAGCCCAATACTAACAAGTCAATAGAAAATAAATACATATTTGTTCCTCTTCATTTTTTTAGTCTGAGCCTGCTCAAAAAAAAAAGATAAGTGATCAGAGATTTCTACCGAGATCGGAACTTTATATCCCTTTGTGGAATAGCTCGCTAAGTCAGTGTATTCCAATGTGCCTTTTCAAAGGGAAACATATGACACTGGCTTCCAGGAAGTGGGAAAGGTTCTCAAAGAAAGTAGAAGAGAGGACACATTCTGTCCCAATTACTTTCCTCTGCAATGGACAAACATGAATCAACTTTTAATTTCTTTTGTGAATGAAAAGACTGAGCCATATGGTTTGGTCAAGCATATCACAAAAAACACTTTATATTTAATATGGTAGTCTCCTACACACAGTACAGATCTGTCCTCTCATCCTTTGCATCATGGGATCTATTTGAAGCAAGACTATTACTCATGAAGTCCACCAATATTTAACATAAGTAGCAATATGGCCGTTGCTATCAGTAACATACTCCTTGGCAGTACAGATACACTTTTGAAGTTCTATCAGCATTTATAGAACAGACAAATAAGTCTTTATTTGATGATACTGTAAATAAAAAATGACCTTGTTAAATAGACAATCAACAAGTAAAACAGGGCTTACTGTAGTAAAGCAGATAGAAAGCATAAAGGAATCTATTCTTTAAAATTGACTAATATTCCTGCTTATTAATTTCTTTTAGGAGTTCTCCCTTACCACAAAGGCAAAAGTTGGGGATTCAGAACATGGTAGCATTCAACCTGTACTCCAAATGAGGTCATCAGAAATTTAAACTACCAATGTTAAGGTGATCCTAAAATTGTTACATTACTATTGAAATAGCATTGTGTATTTCATTAGACTAGCAGTTCCAAACACTGCTCACTTTCAAACAGGCTTAATGAGTCCATCATTTCATGTGATACAGGCATCACTGAAAATCTAGCACTATTGTATGTTTTATGCTAAGGCTAGTAATGTATATCTGCTGATTTGGAGTCCAAATCTAAACATAAGCAGCTGAACTGAATAATTATGCATTTTTTTCTTAAAAACAACAACAAAAAAAAAACCCAAAACAAACCACCAACCAAAAAAACCCCCAAAACCAAAAACAAACCAAAAAAACCCCCACTGAAAACGGGGGGGGGGGGGGGCATTACCTTTTAAAATAAATAATCTGAATTATTGTTCTGTTATTTCAAAAAAAATTTAGCCAAGCCATTTCCTTCTGGTCAAGAAATCATAAGTAAAAGTTCATTCAATATCTACAAATCAACCTAGGTATTATCAACTTCATCAAAAAATTAAAATAGAATTATGTAAGAAGGAGAGTATTTTGAAATGCTATAGTACTATGCTGGCAACATATTCAGATACACCCACATGCTGATACATACCACACAGACTTTTCACAGCATGAGGAATGTTACTCAGCAGACAGCACTTATCACAGTTTAGATGCTTTAATCACGGAGGTGATCTGTACTTCAGGACCAATCTAAAACTTTGACTGGAAAACGTGTAGGCACCACACTGTGGGATTGACTTCCACAGCAGAGGTGTATGGCACTGCATATATAAGCTCCAGTTAAAAAAGATGGTGACTGAAGTTGAGGAACTTGATCTTGCACTAGTCAAAGTGCTGCTGACAATTAACCTAGCCTAGGAGGCAATGGGGAGCATCCAGGCACAAAGACAAAATAAGAAACAGATGCCTGGGGAAAATTTTTAACTTTATTGAAGTAAAAGCCAAAAAGCTTTGAATTTAAGTTTCTTCATAAAATTTAAAGTTCATATAGACGTTATGATATCTGTCATCCAGCTCTAGAAATATCTGAGGTGCATGCCCTCATGCCTGTAGGGTCTTCTAAAACTTGACATATAAAAGTTGGTACTAAAGTACATAAAATTATTTGCCACTTAATTAAAATCAAGACTATATATTCTCATTTAGGCAAAGTTAAATTCTTACAAAGTTGTATAATTCACATGAGTTGCCACATCTGATCCTGATAATCATTTTTTTCTTAAAAGTATGAAGTATGTTATTTCAGATGTAGATGTTAGTTGACCCACACTCCCTACGAAATCAAGACTAGAGGTAATGAGACAGCTTGAAATAAGATGAAACCTTAAAAAAATACATGGTTTCCTGATTATCCTTGTATTTTCCCAAATATGGTATGTTAAACATCCATGTTAAAGCTTCAAGTTTCAAAGCTGATATTACACTTAGTTTTAAATCCTTAAAAGTAGGAGTTTACAAAAGAAACTTTGACAGACCTTGAACAACAGCACCTCACAATTCCTTCATAATGCAACTTGACTGCTATTGATTTAAAGCTGTTATGTATTCTACTTACCTCTGCCTATTCATTTGAGTTCCTTGTATTATCCTCATTAATTAAACCGTTTTTGAGTTAGGGCAATGACAGCTGAGCAGTACCTTTTGAATACCGAACTACTGTGCTCTCTTTATTGGTTTGTTTCCATGACTGCTAATGATCAAGTTTTGTACTAGTGGGTACTTTTGCACCACTACAGCACAATTTGTATTGCTGCTTTCTGTGCGCCCACATAATGCCTTCAACTGCCACAGCGCAATACACTAAGGTGCTCGCATTAATTTTGTCCTCAATGGAGTTCAGCTTACAAGGGTACTTTTGTCATTTTGACATTCGAAAAAATTTTAAATGTTCATAATGGGTTCTATTTACCAGCCTTATAATACAAAGATTGTTTACAATTCCAAGGCACAGTCAAAGGAGACAGATTACTGTCTGCTCTGTTCACTGACAAAATAGATCATCTTCCCATAGCAGAGCACAGACCATGAACCAAGTAAATGACTGGGGTTTATCTAAGTGCTACTTACTCTATTCGACCAATTCTGGTTTATCTGTCTGAATTGTAGAAAGACAGCTTCAACACTTCCCAACTTGTGCAGTTTGAAGACTTGCCCCTTGCAATAAAAAGTTAGAATTAACTGATGTTACCAGCGATACAAGTGCTTGAATGTGGCTCCAACAATTGCTGATAAAGACTTATTTCCAAACCATTTTTCCTAGTGATATATCTATAAAGAGAAAGCACATTTTAAGATCTGTGCACAAAAGTGTAGTTAAGTGTGGTTCTTTTGTGTAAGCAACATAGCAGAGTATTGTACACCAAACTGTATGCATGAATTCAAGCAGATATTCAGACAGAGGACTCAAAGATCTGCACAGTTAATCAGCAGTTGTGGCAAATACAGCAGGTGACAGTCAGCAGTACAGTATTAAAAATAAATCAGTTAGTTTCTTTTATTTGATACCAGAGAAAACATCATGATTCAATAGAACACTTAGGCAAATGTTTCTTTTCTTTCCTGATGAGAATATCAAGATTCAGAAAATAAAATGTAGTTTTTATTCCAGACCAGAGAAAGAGAACTGAGGAACAATACTGTTGTACAATTTTGCATTATGTAAGACTCAGTTCAGGACCTTTAAAGTAATGTAAAGTAGAAACACCACTGGTATGTTACATTCATGAGGATATGTCAGCATTTGGATTGCTTATTATATCTTCCAACTCACAAAACTCAAAACATGCTTCAACTGGAAATGTCAATTAGTGGTGTTTGACTGTCAGTTCAAATGTTATCAGACATATGGGCATATGGAATTAGACATCTGGACTGGGAAAGGTGCACTGCAATATCTGAGTCCATCCTTCTTGAAGATATAAAGCACTTACTGAATGAGAAGTCTCAAGCAGTGTCATCGGCTTTTCATGTAATTTCTAGAGAACTGACGAGCCAGGCACTGCATTTAACCTTCAAGTTTTCTTAATGTGCAGACCTCTTTTCTCATTACAAATGTGGAAGTTACCTGAAGTTTCTGCCATTATGAATCATTCTCCCGTTCTTCCTAATACTGTGATAATGCAGAATTCTGCCCAAAATATCAGTGTTACTTTCCATGTTTGTTTGGTGGGTTTTTTGTTTGGTTGGGTTTTTTTTTGGGGGGGGGGGGGGGGGGGGGGGCGGTGTTTGTGTTTTGGGGGGGGGGGGGGGTTGTTGTTTTTTTTTTTTTACATTCTGGACTTATTCTAGATTTCCAAATAGCAAGTACAGCCAAGTGCATTCTGTGATAATAAAATGTTTTCTTTTAGTAATTCATGCACAAGTTTACCTGATGCTAAATGACAGCTTAAGGTGTACAGAGAATTTTATCCTAAAATCACTTGGCAAATTAAGTCAATGTAGGTTACAGCTGCCTATCACTGAACTGTGCTTCTTTAACCAGAATGTACAGTACACCTTCCTGATACAGATAAAGCTTTTGCTTAGTCACAGACTCAAAAGCGCATACTTTCATTTGAGTTCTCTTTCAGGATCACCTGTGACTGGTCCAAGTTCAACAACATTAAGTAAGAGGTCAGGTTCCCTTCCAAATCAGGAGGAAAAAACAACTTTTTGAACCAGTCCTCAATTCAAGGTTGTGCTCAAAAGAGTTGAAGTTATGAGTCTAGGTCATAGTTCAGCTGAAGCAAAATAACAGTAAGGAAACTAGTTTTTGGCTGGGTTCAGTTTGCCTCTGTGGCTTAGGTATTAAAAAATTTGAAGCCCAAGAGGCAAACATTACCTATCCAACCATCATTCCTAGTGCAGTTACAGTCATTTAAGCAATTACATTTTGGGTTGCCAGGGAAGGGCTGAGAAATTCCCAGTAAATAACGCTCAGCCCTCAAAGTGTGTGTGGGGGTTTGTGCGTGTGGTAAAAAGCAGGGACAAGCGACACAACCATAGCTGTAGAGAGAGCTTTTGAAATTAGCTACCATAACCACAGATCACTGTAGCTCACCTCCTAAAGGGTGGAGATGAACAGCCAGAAAGGCCTAAGCTCTTCAGTCTTGTGCTTTTCAACAGAGACCCCGACTGTAACACATCATCATAAAGAAATCTCAACATCAGAGACTGATTGAAAGTTGTGGTTGGTTATATTTGTTTTTGCTCTACCACCATACTATTTTACACTTGGAATAAACAAAGTGTACCTGTATACTTAAAATTTACGTGTTTCTCCCCAGTCTGGTGATTCTATATTCTCAGGCCTTTGAAAGATTAGGAACTTTAAATAAAAATGACCTTTCTGTTGACTTATTCACTAGGAAGCTTTTGCATAAAAATGCTGTACACTTACAGTTAGACATATACTAACACTTTTTGAAGAAATTCAAATGTTTACTATAACACATCTTTCTACGTGGAGGGGGATGACATTTAGCAAGCCACCTTTATGAAAGAAAGAACTGGTAAACTGAAAACCCTCAAAATAATAGCACTTTGTCCTGCTCGGTACCGAGAAATACAAATAGGTGTGCAACCTGAGAATGTTTCTAAGAATTATTTCTCTGCTTCTTCAGAGAAGCTACTTCAAGTGAGTCAAAAGAAATGCCTTTATCAACAAGAGGGACACTAGAAACTAACAACTAGGCAAAACAAAACAAAAAGCAAACTAATTCATTATATCTGGACAAACAAGATGTTTAAGATTAGCATTTTCAGTCCCTGTTTTGTGACAACACCTATAATCACTCTAGATCCCTGTTTAAAAAAACAAGATTTACTTTTCCAAGCCCTTCTCTATCTTTTGTGCAAAGCAACAGACCTGGTACACGATCTATTTTATTATAGCTTACATACACACAGACTGTCTGCCAGCAAAATTTAACAATATAGGAAAACATTTAGGCAAAAAGCCTATACATCTGAGATAAAGAACATCATATGTTCATGTAAAATATTGGAAGAAAAAGGAAGCTGAAATTTCCTGTGATTATTTTAATAATTGGTGGACTTCTAATTGGGGAACTTGAATAACAGAAGAAACTTACCCTGGGAAATCATTTACTCACCACAAAGAGTTTTTTTCCCCTCTTAACACCAAAATAAAAACTCACTCATTTAGTAAAATCACTACAAATTTTTGAAACAATGAGGAATAGGAGAACATAAAAAAATATTGACAAGGCCATCTGAATCATGCTTAGAAGCCCTAATTCTACTAATCGGCCCTGACGGTCTTGTAGAGAATTGCTAAGTTTAACAGGTTTCTGTGAACACACAAAGTTTCTATATAGCCGCAGGACTGGAAGAGGCCAGAACTGACTAATTCTGCATAACCTGAGAACGGTCTCATTCCTGAGATAATTTTATCAAATATCTTAGTGATATCTGGAAAGTTATGTCACTGAGGGCTTTCTTCTTCACTCATAAACACAGTATCAGAGGACCACATGCATAACAGCCCTTGTGTCTCAACAGTAGGACATTTAATTATTCATTCAAAACTGGTTGAAAAATCTAACTCTTGCTGAATTAGTGCTGTGTCACCACATGCTATCTACCACATCCTAAACCAGAGAATTTTACAGAAATAGTCAGAAATAAACTTCCCCCCCCCGCCATGATTGCTTTATATCCCCATTAGGATACTTTACATATCAAATTAAAGGAACTTTGTAGATTGTTTCTTTCTCAATTTAGTAATTTGCTTTGATGAAATAAAGCTACTGAACTACACTCCACTCCACATATTTTACATGTGTACAAGATTTTTTTAAAATGCAAACGTCTATTAAATGTCTAGAGGAAGAAATCAAGGGGAAAACTAAAAATAAGAAAATGACACTTCAGAAATTTCTTAAATGTCTGAAGAAGCATTTTTCTTTAAACATGCAAGAAGTGTTCACATAGCTAGAGATGATTCTTGGGAGTTCTGGTATGCTTATGGTAAGTTTTATTCAACAACCCAAATCAGTAGCATAAACCCACATATCTTAATTCTGGAGATGATGTTGGTAAATGTAATACTGCTGAGAAATAATTCATATTTGTGACATTCATAGTTGTAGAATCATTATAGTACAGGACCACAGAGCTTACACCTAGCAAAACCTCTAAGATCTGACAAAGATCTGGCAAAAGCTAGGTTTACAAACATTCAGCTTCAACTAAAAGGTAGTTGTTAATATAATCCTAGTAGCTACAACAGCACTGGACTTTGAGGCATAGTTTTGCAACCACCTATTCAAGTACTGCTGTAAAGATATTATATTTTATTTTCTCATAGGCTGCATTTATATTCAAGGATAGCAACCTCTGAAGGGCCATTTAAAGGCAACATGAACACTTCTAAAGTATTTATTTGCCATTTTAATTTCTAGTTAGTCTTCTGTCCAAATTAATAAAAAATGCACAGATGCTCTTTTTTTCCTTCCCCTGCCCAGATGTCATCACAAACCAGCCTGCATTTACAGAGAATTTCCCACTGCTGTGTTTTTCTAAGAAACAGTTTTTATTTGCAAAATGCCCATAATTAAAGTGGTCAAAGCCACCCAGGGAAGGTAGTTTAGGAATATAGATTGTGTTTTACCTCACTTCAGTATGAAATTTTATCTTTTTTTTTTTTTAAAAAATCTCTGGAACAAAACTTCACTTTCCCATATAATTTATGTATTTTTTAAGTTTGAAGTATATAAATTATATATGAAAAATACACATGAAATGTATATGTATGCACATATATACACACATATACATTTCACTTTGAAAGATCAATTTCTAAACAAAAATGACCAGGAGACAAATCTGAGATAAAAGGTTAGTTTCTGAGTAGATTCTTTGGAATCACTACACTTGCATAAGTCATCAGTAATATCTTATTATCTTCCCCTTTCAACTTATTACTAGGGTCAATACAATCACCTAATTTCCATAAAAACTACAGGACCAAACCACATTTATTTCAGGCTTGGTGATCTGTGCATTGTCATGTATTACCTCTAAATATGTAGAGGCCATCCATAAAATCTCATTCTACAGTTTAAAAAAATATATATAAACTTAAGACCATAAATACTCAGGTTAAAATACATAAATAGATAAATAAACACACACACATTTAAAAAAAAATAGACAAGTTTTTACAATATTTTTGGTAAGTAAATGTTACACTATCAACAGTGAAAAAGCATCTTTGTACATCCAACATGGTCACAATATTGAAAAATCTCAAGTGATTTATGCTGTTACACTACAAATATTATAGACTAAAAGATACATTTTAGGCATCTATTAAACCAAGGTCATGACCTTACAAAAGCTTCCTATACATAGGTAACATTCACAAAAACAATCTGCAGTTTAAAATCAAGATTTGATTGTTTCCATATGTCTGTCTTTAGTAGCAAAATCACTCTACCAAGCCTGCAGAAATAGACCGCAGGTATTTTGGACAGGAGTGAGAAGTTACATACTAGTACTGCTTTGGAAGCTTCAGGTTTCTGCCTAGCACTGCAATGTCACACCACCATACCAAGCTATATGGCACTATTTCAGAACTCTGTCACACTATTATATTTGTAGTGACATACCCTCAGAGACTTACTGAAACAACGCTGGATTCTCCATCTTTATGGAGAAGAGCACTACTAGGCCAGGAAGAAAAGGGAACAATCCAGTAGTCCCATGGTATTCAGAAAAAGGAAGGCTATCCTTTGTTCATACCACTCTGCGTTCCCAGACAGAATCAGAGCAGGGTGCTGGGGGCACAAAGTCCCTTTGCAGTCAGTGCTCTGATTCTAATGTGTCTGAGTTCAAAAGGTGACAAAGGACTACAAAAGTTTGTGTCATTGGATGTTCATCCTGGTGCAGCAAAGTCTTCAGATAGCATTTTGTCTCAGCTTCTAGGGGGTTATGGAAGATCACTGCTTGAGCAGTGCTCATAGCAAATACCTTTGCTCATAGCAAATTCTTCACTCCCAGCAGTAAGTCTTATAAATAATGAACTATACAAAACAGCATACATACATCATGCTTGAATTTCACACCTAAAACCTCTCTATTGTATTTTAAAATCTTGCCAGGCAAGATTCAATGGAAACTGTACAACCTCACTGTAACTTCACTGCACAAGTCTTTATATGTTTTTATATATGGTACATTGCACACTTATAATTTACAATGGGCCCCAGGAGTCTGCTAGTATTGCATAGCTTAAAGGCAGTGTCACAAAAGCTCGTAATACAATTTATATCCACCTTATTCTAGCATATACTTTCTCCACAGTGCAGAAGGAGGCTGTATCTCTACAGAGGGAAGTGAGGATTTGCAAAAGTTACAAGGTGGAGTTTCAGAACCTTCATTTCTTGTTTTCAGTGCAGCTGACCCTTAAAGACAATTCCCTGTCAAGTTTAGTCACACTTGAAAGATATATATGATTTTGAGTCCTACTGATTAGTATGTAAAATGGTTTAAACACCGTTTTATTAATAGGAATGGAATTTGTTTCATTACTGCCATGAAACTGTCTTTGCTGCAACATGATGATAACATTTCAAGTTCTGTGGGTTTTCTTTCCCTCAGCAATGTGGAAGAATAACAGAGGGAAAAAGAGGGGCAGCAAAAGAGTCCTTAAGCAATAAACATTCATCAGAGTAATTGATCCAATAAAATATAACAGCTGCTAAAGGATGTGACTTGCACTATATTTTATCACCTTTCTTCAATGTAATGAACACTCTGGTTTTAGAATTTTTACAGTATTTAATTCTCCTTCCATATAATTTTGCTGGTATTAAAATGGGATTATTTTTTTTCTGCAAAGCCTTTGAGTGAAGTTAATTCATTTTGTTGGAAGTTTAAAAGAAATATATATATATATATATCAAACACTCTGTACGAAGAGTCTCCAGGACAATAAAATAGCTTGGTTTTATTATATGTAATATTCACAGAATACTAGAGGAAAAAATGTGTTTGTCATCTTCAGCTACTTACTTTCCTGTTTTCATCTCCCATGAAATTAGCAGGAAATGAGGATAAATCTTAGCTTTTTGCAAGATTTAGTGCCAATTAGTCTATTCTGTCTGAGAAATTTACTAGGTGGAAATGTACCCTAAGAGAGACAAAAAGTGCCAGGAACAAAATTCCTTAATAAATGTCTTGACAAATTTCAGAAAATAAAATATTTAATATGTTACAGGGATTACTTTTAAAAAATTTACTATATTAGTTCCATATTAACATTTCATTTCAGATCAGGAGCCTGCTTTAGAAGGGAATTTCCCAATGGCCCCATCTTACTATGCTTTGGTTCACACCACAGAGTGGTTTCAACACCAGTGTTAAAACCAAGTTTTGTTCCACACTGCCACTTATGACCCCTCAAAATCACGTTGTCATTTCCTCTGTGTCTCATCTCACACTAATTCTTTTATAGTTTTCTTTACCAGCAGCAAAAGAATTGCAGTGACTGAGATTCAGGACCGCCCTACAAATATTAACAGCAGGGGGTCCAGAACAACTTCTAATTCCAGAAAGCTACATAACAGTAATAGTTCAGGTGACCCATTTTTCACTAGCATAATCTCAAAGGATACTAATCTAAACTGTCATTTCAAGAAGAATGATCTTCATTTTGAAGCCATTTCTTTTTTTTCATTACAACCTACTTTTTCTAATTTCTTAATTTATTTTAATGGAGGAGGAGTAGGGGGAATGAGAAAGAGTAAAATCGCTGCAAATACTAGTCTATTACCAAAACATGGTGAGTTTTAAAGCCACATTAGTTCAAAAGAAAAGCTGGTTTTCACCTGAGTGTCAGAGCACTTGCCCTCTAACCCTAAAATGTATAGTCTGATGAGGAAGGTTTAGCATTTTCTAGACACTTCTATGCTGAAGATCTCATCCTACACAGCATGTCCCAGGGATGGTGTGTAATGGCCCATAATATTCTTAACACACACTCCATCTGTATCACAGGAAATGGTCCCTTCTCTGCCCGTCTGCAGCCACCACCATCCCTCATGGGCTGGGGGAAGTGAAGAAAAGATTACTTAAAGCACATAGGCAGCAATACAATTTGCCCTACTTTGCCTTGTTTAGGCCCAAAGGGCAAATCAAAGACGATGACGTGACCATAATACTGCAGATGGCAAGATTTAGAATTACAAGAAGACTTGAAGGAGATGAAGAAGAGATAACAGGAAATCATTTATCTTTCAGTGAGACAAAATTTACAATGATTTCAGTAAGGTTCTGATTGAAGAAATTAATCACATACATTTCTTCAAGTACATGCAAGTTATGCTGAACCAGCGGTTCCATCTCTGCAGTGAGGTAGATATCTTTCAATCACAGGGTAAGGCCGAAGATACAAAAGGAATGAATGTCATGTAATCTCTTGGTATGTAAAAATTGCTAAAACTTGTAATGGTTTTACAAGCCCTACGATTTCACAGCATTGCTATCTTTTATAGACTTATGAGATGCTCAGCCTTTCAACTATCAACCTGAAGAAGGTTCTTCCCATATTCCAAAAAATAATAGCATCAGAATCAATGTGCTTCTACAATATAGGGAGGAGATTATCCTTATAGAACTTGCTGACAGGCATATACTTGAGTAAATGTTTTCTGAACCACTCTAACCAGGTCATTTCAGCCTATTGTAGTCCTTCTCCTCCCGTTCTGTTTAGGGCCACCATATGATGTGAGGTGAGAATGCCAGAATGAAAGTGATACCAGAAGGAAAAGTGTTAGAGGTAATGGTATCCAGCATGGGCTTGTTTGGAGAGTAACGCTGATCAGAACAGCAAAGGCACTTAAAGGGAATTCACTACTGTCAGCATCCTGGTGCATAGTGTCCCAGGGAAGAAAACAGCAGCATGGCACAACCCCAAGGAGAGGACAGCTGGAAGCTCCTGGAGCAGAAAAGGGGAGCCTACTGAGAAGCTGCATTGTTGGATGTGAAAAGGTGGTGCTGAAGGATTCTTCCCCACCTCCACTAAGAAAGGGTCTCCCCTCCTTTCTTAAGCATGTAGCAGCTCAAATTCCCCAAATGCATGGGCATATGTAGTTACCGCACCAACAGTTAAAAAAATCCAAACATCTCCAAAATTGGATTAAAACTCATCAAATCTCTAAATCAGTGTTATGATCTGCTGTGGTACATGTGATATGTGAGGTCTCAAGGTCTGGCTCTGACACAGGAAGAACTCTGCTGTAGTGTGCACAAGAGGATTCCCTAGGTAGGAAGGCAACACTCAACTGCCCGCAGCTCTCCAGCTCACCCACTGAGAAGCACAGATTGCAATACAAAGTATTACTGCACAGAAAGTGCATGTGCCCTGGCCTGGATTAAATAATCAGAGAACAGATTGCAGACTATGCTGTATGTGCTGTTTCCTTAAATCACCCTCATATTAAACAGAACAAGTGGGAAGGAAAATCTGCACTGAAATCCATGAAGAACCTTCCTGCCATTTTGTCCTTCATGCCGAAGGGAGAGTTGAGCTCCAGATTTGCATGTTAGATGTTTTTACTTTATAAAGCTGATCTTTAATTAGCGTAATAGACTAGCTACAGTGAGACATGCTGGAACGACTAGTAAAGTGTCCCTATCCAAAATACACTCATATCAAAGAAAGAACAGATGGCTTAATAAAAGAAACTATTACGCAGCACAAGGACTTTCCACAATATTATAATGATTCCCTTTACTATTGAAATTATTAATTTCCTGGGATGTTTGTGATCAAATCTAGTTAAAAAGTTGGCTAGGCTAAGCACTTAATTTCCAACAAAAATGTTGCATCTTTTTACTCAACTAATTCAAAGCCTACTGCAAGAATAAAGCCTGGCGATATTGTTCTAGAAGACTCTTCCAATTTAATATCATAGCTTTGATATCATAGTAGAGAAAGTAAGGTGGCTATATTCACTAGTAACAGATGGAGAACACAGTCTTACAGTAAATTGCTTGTGGAAGTTGTCTTTAAGGGATTCCTTGAGAATAGATAAAATGGTTATTTCTAGAGGCTGTGCATTCTAATTTGACGAAAGCCTTGCTCCTGAAAAATCATAATATTTCACTCACCAGTGAGACCTCAGTTCAAATGCTTAACAGTTTCAGGTCTTTATTACCACTTTTACCATTAAAGTAGCACTCCCTAGGATTTAGGGACTTGAAATTTTCCTCTTTTTCCGAAGTGACCAGACAAAAAAAAAAAAATTAAAAAAAAAAAAATAATAAAAGGTACATGGCATAAAGGTTGTCCCAAATTGAAGTTCTATGAAATACCCTTTTAACTTTCATACAGAGATGAAAACACTTCACTAGGAAACAACTACTTTTTTTCAACCATTAACTTTCCTTCTTATCATCTTTCATTTTATTCTTCAAATCTGAATAAAGATCCTAGGAACTCTGCTGTGTTTGTTTTAGAAATAAGTAAAGTATATTCTCACACTATTATGAAACCTGAACAATGACATCATACACAAAATAACACCCAAATCTGCCTGGAAACCTAAGAAAATCTTGAGATGTCCTTCATGTAAGTTACCTGGGCGCTCCTGCTTGCTGCATGAACCTGGCAAGACCATCTCTCAGATGTCTCCACTGAAACTTTTGGTTGATCCTGTACTTACAGGACATTAACAGTATAAAAATAGATTAGCAACTCCTAGATGCCCATTTAATTTTTCAATCAATAAGCTCCTCTAAGGAAGCAGACTGAAACAAAGAACAAAAAACCAGGATATCTTCTTTGTCATAAAAATCTATTTCCAAATGTATCCAATGACAAGCAATATTAACTGTACTTCAGTTACCACTTTCCCAGCTGCTGATATTCTCAAGAATTAAAAGATCCCATGAAGACACAAATAATCATCATATATCAGTCACATCTAAATCTAAAAATTACCATATTTGCAGCAGATGTAATTAAGTAAATTCCAGTAGACTGATGCCGTAAACTACTTGCTATCTTTGAACTTTTCATCTGGAAGATCTGTATATGCTTAGAACTATCTGTTGTATTACTGTGTGCTGCCTGTTAAAATAAGAATTAACCTGTGAGAGAGTGCTGTAGGAGGAAAGAGTCTTTGACATTGCAAACTTTTCCTTCTCTTGTAAAGGGATGAAATGGAAACCAGAAAGGTGCTTTGGGGAGAAAAAACAAAAACCAGACAGAGATGGGGGAAGAAGAAAAGAACCATCATATTAATTGGGGACATAAATAATTCAGTCTCAAGTTTCACCTCTGTTTGATTCAGATGAGAAACTTTGAACTTAGCCTCCTGCACTGCAAGTGAAATCTCTCATCATTGGGCTCAGTGTAATTTTCTTTTTCCTACAAATTCTTCTGCTGAGGACATTTTTATTTGGTTAATTCTGAGGAGAAAGATAAACACTCTCTTACAGTCCACTGGTGAGAGCACTTATTTGAGACAGATGAAGGAAAGGTTCAATTTCCTGTTCCAATAAGTATTTCATTATTTCTACAAAATATAACAAGGGAATAAAGTGATAAAAACCTTACCCTATTGAGTAGGGTACTTGTTTTGGATACTGGAGACCTCATCCAAGTACTCCATGACAAGAAAGTCTCCTGACTCTAAGCCTCCTGCCTGTCCGCACCGCATACTCATCCCTGCACTATCCTTCATGTTAAAACTCTCTTTGCCGTCTTGTGACCAGGAAGGACAACTCAAGATCAAAGAAACTTATCCACTGAAAGTAGAAAATCACCATTAAAATTGCATAGAATGAATCTGCATTTTCCAATGGAAAAACTAATCTAGAGCTACTGAATAATCAGATACAGATGGATTAGACTTTGAACTTATCCCATAGTCTGGAAAACCGCAGACTTCAATGAACTATATTGATTTGATTCTATATCAACTATATCAAACTAAATCTGACTGATAAGGGAGCTACAGGCTACTTTTTCTACTCGTATTCAGAGTACAGAATGCTCCTGCTTTCACAGGTACTGAAAAAATCTTCTATTTCTGATTTTGTTGTTATTCCCATGTGTAAAAATTCTAAATACAGGATGCACACCTTCATCTGTTCTCAATTTATATATATAAGTAATGAATTACAGTACCCAGCCCTATACTTGGACTGTTTGCTCTAAACTGTTCCTAGAGGAAAGGCAGGAGAGGATGATTAAAAAAAAAAATTAAGGTTACTGTCCATTTAATTAACATCTAGCATTTGGTAAACAACCAGTAAAATGCCTTGAGAACATAAATTACCTAAATCAAAGAGAACAAAAAATACATAATAAAAATTGGAATAGTGAGAACTGCCAGGGAAAAGGTCTGAACAGGAAAAGGCCAAACAGTGAGGATTAGGGATAAGTATAGCAGAACTTTCCCATAGAAAACACAATTACTTGTGCTAAGCCTGCTTTCCAGACATCCATAAAAAAGAGAAGATAACAATTCAACTCCTGCCTTTTGATTTCCTTTCATTTATTTTGCCAGCTTCTAAATCCTCTTTTATATATTTCCAGAACACATCCGTGCTGCACTTCCTTTTAAATGCAACAGATTAGAGTGAAAATTGCAAGCATCATATAAAAGAGAAAAACATCCAAGTCTATGAAATCACGAAAATAAGAGAACATATGGATATATAAGAGAACATATGGATATATAAGAGAACATATGGATATATAAGAGAACATATGGATATATAAGAGAACATATGGATATGTATTTTCATTTTCAATTAATGGTCTGGTCTATATATTCATTTTTCTACGGAAGATGAGAAAATTCTGTAGCAACAAAAAAGATTTGGACTACCATTAGCCTTTCCCCATCACCTTTTTTGCACAAGACCACACAAGAAAACCATGGTAAATCTTGTAACTCAATTTTCCTACAAAAGAACGAACTTTCTCTGTATTAAATCAGCAATGGTCTACAAATTCATTAAAAAAAAAAAAATAAATGTTTTCCAAGTAAGTTAAGAGTGTAAGAGTTAGCAGCTAAAAATAGCGTAAAGGAAACAATTCTGAGACCCTAAGTGGGCTTCTGAGAAGATAGTTTTCTTTGTCTCCCCCCCCCTTTTCTTTCCAGTTTTACAGATAAACAGAAGTCTTAATATAAGATGCTAAACCTCAGATTTACAACCCTAATCAGACACTGTAAATATTGTCATCTAATCTGTATTTAAGACACAGACCTGGGAAACAACAATATTACAAAAAAAAGATGATCTGTTAATAACATTTTCTTAGGAGAAACTGAACAAAAATAGGAAAAATAACAAAATGACTCTGAGGTGAAAATACAACTTGTGGTTCAATGAATGTAATTTTACAGACCCAGCATTGAGAAGCTGTACTGATAGTTACAGTATCATGCTGAAGAATATGTGGATTTTCCAGCTGGTGGTGTTGCACAGGAGTTAGTTGGATTATATCCCAACAAAAATGAAAGCCATAAACACTCATTTGGAAGACCGTGGCTGCAGAGGATTCACTTGAACTATCAAATAACCATCAATTATTACAGAATATAACTGGTGCAGTTCCTTAGAAATTACCACAAACATTAAAAAACTTGAATTACGTAACAAGGCATCAGCTACAGACTAACTGGTATACAATGAAGTCTAGAAATACCCAACAGAATGGAAATGTCTCCAATACAGGCATTTAAGACTATGCAAGTTCATAAGCTTTAGGAGACACATGTAAAAACATTGCCTGTATCAACATACACAATTTCATGGATCACATGTAGAAGAATAACAAGTTCCTTCTACAGTAACTGAAGAGTCTTTGAAATGTTGGTTGGGTTTTTTTCTTTACTATTTTCTAACTTATTTTGCCCTAGGCACCGTATAATGGTATGGCATATTTTTACTGCAAGTATTTCAGCTAATACGATGACAATTCAGCAGTGCCCACTTTTATTTAAGATCAACAGAAAGTGTGGAAATTAAATTCACTATAGTGGACCACAGTAAAAGCATTAATTTTATGTTATAACATCTGTGAATTTTGTAAGTAAATGTTGTCATTAGTAAAAGTAGATTTCTGTTTACAAGTTAAGGTTCAAATCAGTTTGGTAAAACTGTATTTCTTTTGGTAAACTCAGTCATTACAACTCTTGAACTACATTTGATAACATCCTGTTTACTTGCCTTCGAACAAAGAGCAATTCACATCTGAAACTTGTTACCATTTTAAAGTCCAACACAATCTGTCATAGTTGGTCTACCCTACCCAACTCTGGTTATCTCCTTTGGAGTCACTTTCAAATGTCAATTTAATCCTTTATATCCAAATTGGACTTTTGTTTTGTTTTAATTCCTGAAGTGCAATTGTCAGGTATCTTCCTTCCCAGACTGTTTCCCTGAGATTGTCTTCCCAAACTGGACGGTGTTGCATGTCTTTCTATTCATGCTCCTTCAATCTTCAAGCCCAGGCGCACCAGAAAGTGATATATCCCACTAGGTATTAAACTCTAGTTTCTTTGAAGTCACTAAGAAAAGTCCTTAAATACTTCAGTGGAAGCATTAGTGTTCATCTTTCAACACTCTGATATGAATGCTCTGTCCCCACCATGAAGGATAAAGCCACCTTAGAATTATGAGGAGCCTGACAGACTGCCTGTGTCTAACAAAACGTTTCATATACACAAGCATAGTAAAAAGCAGACAACTACATCAGTACAGACCCTTACAGTACCATCTAGTTCACAGCACCACTTCTCTCTCATCGAAAGCACTCCACAGTATTTCTCTGCCTTTACCACACGTAGAAACTAGGGAGCTCAGGCTCCTCTAGAAATGTAACCTCTGTCACCAAGGCTCAGATGCTCCAAGGGTAAGTGAAAATGAAACTTCCACAATGCCACCAGTGCAGCAGCATGGCAGATGTTTTGTTAAATGAAATCAGTACTTCTACAAACACCATCAATCAGAAATACAAAAAGAATAGAACCAAAAGATGACACCCTAAGGCTCTTATTACTGAAGGCACATTAACAGAAAATAAAGTGGCAGCTAAACAGGCACAGCACAGGATACTTCAATTAAAGAGAACCATCCTCAAAATTGTTCTTAGGCTTCAATGTTTAAATGAAGACAAGACAGAATCTGGATAATGTTCTTGCTTAACCTACTAGAAAACTGTTTTCAGTAAAAACTGCTAATCAACCATAACAGATTTTTGAAACAGAGTTATAATCTTAGCAAATGATAATCCAAAAGAGAATAAAGTTTATGTGTCCAGATTAATAAGATTTGAAAAAATAAAAAGAGAGGTGTTAGTACAGTGGAACAAGACCCTATTATACACCATAATTAGATGTTAGTACACATTTTGTCAGTTTACATGCTAATTTTAATTTCTAGGGCAAACTGGTTTATGTGTTTGGACATTTAAATTGATGCTATTACAGTTTAGTCATGAGTATCAGATCTGAAAATTAACCTCTTTAGACAGGCTATTATTTAGGAGTTTGATTCTGCAACCACAAGTGAACCAGGTTTGGATACAGCTGCAGTTTGGATGGAGAGGGCATTTAGCAGCTTGTCTGGCATATGGACAGAAGTGTGCACAGCTTAGGACAACCAATCAAACATCCCAGCAAAGTTCCAGTCACTTCAGTGATCCCCTTGACTTTATAGACTTCAAATGAGTAGAGTTCAGCAAAGGCAAGTGACCGCAACTATTTGTGTGCTTGTAGGGTCAACCTCCATGAGTACAACAGGCTCAAGTCAGGATAATTTGGGGTTGGTGCAGGTAACAGTGTACTACTAAAGAAAGAATCATCCATTCAAAGAACTCAAAATACTATAGTCACCCCTATTAATTAAAGTAAGCATACCAACTGACAAAATACTACTGACATCCAACTATTTTGCAAAAGATCACTTCCGACTGCACCAATACTGTTTATCTTGAGTGCTAAGAGAACTCATTCTTATTTGTAGAGAGCATAAGACATCTGTCCCACAAGAAGGACTGCCTTTTTGCTTTCTCTGCCCTTTGAGGATGAGGGTATAAGAAAAAGCTGCAGGAAGTTGAACAGTATTATTCAAGGCTTCAATTACTCTTTTTAAGCTCTATTTGAGAGGAGAAAAAATTTCCCGCTCCCCCTACTTACTCCCTATCAACTTTATTCTGTTTTAATCCAAGTATTTCAATCCATTGCCTATGTATTACATATAATTAACTGCCTACAGATAACTATGGTTCAGTTTTCCTGATATTATAAAACATTGATGATGTTGATTTATAGCATCACACAATGAAAAGGTAGCCTGAGAGGATAGTTGAGTGGCATCTTAATTTCATACAACAAAGAAAATTCTAGGGTACCACTGGGGGAAAGTTAAATAGAAGAAAATTATTACCAGGCATGGAAAAATATTACAGTACCATATTCATTCACACAACACAGATATAGGCTTACAAGAAACTTGGTTTTAGTTTTATGCAAGTACATAACAAACCAATTTAAAAATACAATTTTTAATTTATAAACTATCAAAAATATATAATTATGGGCATTTTAAGAAGCAGAAATCAAAAGGCTGTTTAATGCTGAGGACACTACACACTGTGTTCATTAGAACTTCTCAAAGGCACTGGAATGAGAAACTAATTTATTCTGGTTAGTGAAAGATATACTTGATAAGCTATTGATAAAATGCTTTTATAAAAATATTAGGTCTTTTATTAACCCCCCCCCCCCACACACACACACAGAGTGTTGTGACAGGATAAATTCCATGAAAATTCAGGGCCTCTTTCAGTGTTCACTTAAAATGATTTTAAGCCACAAGCCTTAAAGAGATACCCAAATACTCCCATCATAAACCCTTCATAACAAGGATATTACTAAAATAACTTCAGAGGGTAAATCTAAATATAGACCCTCACAAAGTAGTGCTACCAGACTGCTGACCTTATTGTGCTGCCCAAGAGACACCACACTGAAACATTTTTAAGAGGCCCGTTCCTCCAGGAGCAGCCTGCTAGCTAAAGCAGTCTCTTTCAAAGTAGCACAACACAAAGCTGACATCTTGTCTGATACTGGCTGTAGACCCAGAGACTTTCCAGCTGGCAGTAGTCTGTGCTCCAAATCTTACTGCAACCACCATGCTCCTACGATTTCCAGCTACACATTCTCAGCGGTTTGTGAAAAATCAGAAAACAAAAGCAGCCACACAACAAAACTCCACACTCGACCTCCTCTCAGATGATACAGCAATAAAACAACTTCCCTAGGCTACCTGACACAACAGCCAGCTGATACAGTTATCAGGCAATTCTGAGCCCTCCAAACAACCTTGGGGCAAATGTTGGGAGCAGGGAGGGAGGACACAGACTCCGCAGCTTCCATAGACTTTGGGAGGACTCTTGGGGTGACTGTCTCAAGTGTTTTCAAGCTCTGTTTGCACAAACAGCAAAAATGCATCTTTACTATTTATTGCAATAGCTCTGAAGAATCAGGAACGTTACAGAAATGCAAGCTGGATTCCACCTCCACATAACCAGGAGATGCCACATAAGTTTCCATTCCAAAAACATATTATTGGCAATGGTGCATGAACCAGAATGAACACAGCTTGATTTATATCTCAAGCTGAGCTTGTAGCATTGACAGAACAACAACAAGAAATCCTGAAGTGCTTTACTTGTAAATTAAACATGTTTATCCCAGACACACTTGCCTGCAACAAACATCAAATGCTATAATGCTGCACACTCAGTTTCAGATTATTTTATCTGTCATCTTAAAAAAAAATACGTATTTCCCTTATGGAATATGCAGAACTTGAAAGCAGACAACTCATCCACAGTGCTGGCTTTTGTATTGTATTTCTGTCCATGTAAGAAAACAGCTCAAGTCAAGCAAAAAGAGCTAATCATACTTTCACACGTAAAAAGAATCTCCATTATATTGTTCAATACTAAATCTCAGAAAATGGTAATTTATAGTAGATGGTAAAAATTGATGATGGCACATGCCCCAGGATGTTGTTTTGTCCAAATGGCAATATTTCTTCTATCTCACTAAGTTTTCCAAGGCACAGCTGCATTGCTTCGATATTGCAATCTTAGCTGTTCAGGAGGGCTCCAAGTTATGGAGAGATTTCTCATCTCTGTTGCATCTTATGGCTAAAGCATTCACTCTCCTAGCAGATTCATCTAATGCTATAGCTACTCTGTTTAAATTAACTGTGATTCTATAGTATGGGTAGCAGAATATGTTTTTAAAAAGCTATCACAAACATCGTCTCTGTATATAACAACATTAAGGGAAAACTACTTTCATCACTTTGGGACACTTTCTTCTGTACCATTATGAGATTTATCTTATTATGTTAATGTTCTGCACTGAAGCTCTAATCCATCAAGGATCTCTAGAGTGATACTGAAAGGAATAAACAATTAACTACCAGCTAGAAACATTAAGGTATGAGGCAAAAATGAGAAGCTCTGGGAAAACATTCTCAAAAAAATTAACAAATCCATTTATATTGATTGAAGAAGCAGAAATGAGATGATTTTCTCTGGTCTCCCATAAAATAGGACTTGCCCCATTTAGAAACGTATCATTGGAAGGAGGGAAAAAAACACCTCTGAGGATTAAATATTAGTGTTTCTGTTCTGTATTTTATAAAATATCTCACCATTTCAACACTGATTGGACCAGTAAAGACACCACAGCAGTAATATAAAGCTCTGAATGAAACAGCAGCACAGTTACTAATTAAGGATTTGGGGCATTATGAGATTTTTAGTCCCCATCAATCTCCTCAAACAACAACAACAGAAGAAATCACAATTTGATTGTGATTTATTTTGCATTTTTCTCCACATTCCTTACAGGGATGAATAGTTAAGATTATTTCCTAGCAGCCTAATCTAGAACTGGAATTGAGTTCAACGAACCACAAAAAAAGAAACATTCATGTTTTAAAGATTGTACCACAGCATTTAAAAAACTTCCTTAGGAGAAAAACTTTGCAGAACGACTAGCAGTTTGTCGCAGCTTAAAAAAGGTATTAATACACTTGACATGATTAGGGTAGTAGACAGCTGAAAATACTGTATACAATGCATATGAAAACTACTTAATTTGACACCAGCTGTTTTGAACTTCACTGAAAGAGTGGGTACATGATTATGAGTTAATTGAATAAAGACTGGTTTATTGTAGCAAAAGAAATGGCAAATAATTATGTCCATTTAATTCACTTGGAATTCAGCTTGTTTTCTGCTTCCTTGATATTAATGAAAAGAAATCCAATTTGTTCTACATGGCAAGATATGTCATTTAGATGCTTATTAATACACAGTTCTAGTAGCAGCTCTCTAAGAAATGTTGTCTTTAAAAGGTTTGTTTTGTAAGTCAAGGAAGCTCTAAATGTGACAAAACAACATGTTTTGCATCAAAGTAGAACAAAATTGGAAAAAACCATTGTTTTTCACTGAGTAGGCAGACTTGTAGACTTTAGCATAACTTGGAAAGAGATCTTTGGTAATGGCATGATTTTTATGATATGCACGTCAACACAATATTCTTTAACATTTATTGTAAATCATTCTTAAGAAACATGACAAAAAAGCCATCTTATAATCTGTAACATTTCATAACATTACACACACTGGACACACAACCACAACCTCCTTGGAAAAAAGTTACTATTTTAGATTTTTTTGTTCCTAATTATTTAAAAGCTATCTAGTCTGTCCTAACCAGGGCAATCCTTTATGACACTGCCTGCATTCTTGCCACCCAAGAATACTTCCATCACTTCTAAATTTTTTTGCTGCATGTGTAGAAGTAGTGGTACAAGCATTGTAAACATTAGCTGCACCACAGGTT
Source organism: Haliaeetus albicilla (assembly GCF_947461875.1). Taxonomy (NCBI): domain Eukaryota; kingdom Metazoa; phylum Chordata; class Aves; order Accipitriformes; family Accipitridae; genus Haliaeetus; species Haliaeetus albicilla. The sequence goes on along the minus strand of NC_091491.1, from coordinate 21,358,447 downwards.
TAAATACAGGGGGAAAAAGCATTATCAAATAATACCTTGAAATTAAGCAAATGGCGAACAAATACCATTGCAGATCCAGCTCATGATCTACCCAGTATAAGACAGAGAAAACAGCATGACACAAAAGTTCCTATTATCATACACAGCTTCTGGCCTGAATATAGCTAAGTCTGAGGAATCAAAAGAAACATTTCTTGGGCACTGCCTAGTTCACAACATTACTTTTTATTGCTAACATTAAGAGGAAAGGGAAGATGCACTGTGGAATAAGGGAAGAGAAAAAAACAAAGAAAAGGAGCTCATTCCTTCAGATACCCTCAAATACTATGCTAGCTGACATCACCAGATACACAGATGTGAAAAAACCAGCATAATATGAATTAGTCTTATTTGTGGTAGGTATGACAAGAAACAATTTCCACCATAATCACTTATATCTGTACAAAGTAAATGTAAAACATGGCTGCTATTTAACACAGAATTCTGACTGGGGAGAGAGTTGCCCAAATGCAAACATCAGGTGCAAGTCTATGAAGAACCAAGTCATTTCACTGTAACTTCCATTTCAGCTAAGCCTAAAAAATTGATCTAGATACAATAAAAACTAAGAAAAACTTCACAATCCTATTTGATGTGGCTCCATGACCTCCCTAGCAGAACTACATCTCCAAAGAGAGACATCGGTCTGTCTTTGTGGCTGTACCACTAACATTTCCAGAGAGTGCGGTCCACAGAACTGAAAGGCAGGAGGCACAATGATGCAAATACTAACTTGATATAGAGATGAACACTGACTTAATCCACACAGACCATTTCATTTTGGACTAACTTGAAGCAAACACATTAAAAAAAAGTATTACCACCCCTTTTAACTTTGTGGTTCTGTGGGATGAAAAGAAGTGACAAAATTTCCTGCAGGGTAAAACACTGTTTTTCCATCATTTCTCTTCATGAGAAAGGTGGTTGCAATGAGGTTATATCTGAGTAATGTGCATCACAAGATGAGTCTGTTTTTCTCCCCAACAGTTTTTGTTTTCAAAGCTGACAGGAAAGAATAAAGATTATTAGGAAATTCTTTTTTTCTTTATGCTCTTAGAGGTGTCTGCTTGCCTCCTATTTAATTTTTCTGATTGTGCCAAAATTTCCTATTTTTCATACTACAGCAGAAGTTTTTAAGCAAGCATTAGCTGCTTCCATATTATGTTGCCAGCTGAGGTCTCCACTAAGGCTTCAGGAACCCACTGGCAGATGTTAAGAAGTGTGATACCATAATCAAGAATATTAATAAAATTTTATTATAGATTTGAACTTGATTCCCCTAGTCCTTCCATAAGACTGAGGAAGCATTTAGCTTCCACTATGACTACATATTGAATATTGAAAGTATTCAATAGCCACAAGTTTAGTTCCTTGGTAGAGAGTTCAGCTACCATATTTCTCCAGAGTTTTTGAGCTTGATTGCGAATGTCATATTATTCAGCTCCAGATACATCAGAGTCTACACCTTTCCCAAACCTATATAATTAATGAATGGTTTTGAAGCAATCTGTTCCTTAAAAAAAAAAAAAAAGATGACTCACATGAGAAAATATGAGGTCCATGAGATACAGGCATGGATTTTATGACACAAGACCCTCTTGATAACCACAGCTAAACCCTACTACTCACAAAACAGGGGAGAAAAGGCAACTAATATCTTCTGAGTGAGAGCATGTGTAGATATCTATGTATCAGGAGTTGTTACTATTTATTTCTGTTGCTTTCCTGAAAAATTATACATATACAGATTATGATTGTTTACATCACATAGTTAGATATGAACTTTTCAAAGGTAATAATTTAGCTGTCATTAACCTAGGGGAGCAACATATTGGAGCAAATATGTGCAAAATTTAACTGGTCATGCAAATGAAGCAATTGCACAAGAAAACATATTAAAGGTAAGACTACCTAAACTGAGCATGAGACTTTAAACTGTTCCTAGGTTTTCTTAGAGTTGCCTTTGGTTTCTGAGTTTCTTTCAATTTTCCCATCAACTTGTAAGTAAAGACTCATTTTCACAGAGTGAAATTACTATTATTTCTTACTATTTTTTGGCTGTTCCCACAGATACTTTAACAGAAGAGTTTCATTGCACAGATCAGAAAGAGTTTACATTTATTTACATTTTCTGCCCATTTGTTTTTCTGATGCCACATGGGATATGGATGTCATTGTTAATTGCGTTCACTCTAATAGCGGATTTTGTGTAATTGGAGTGCTGTTACAGATTTTACCAGATTTTGAGCCACACTCAATTACCTTTTAAAGGCTGTGTACTCTGGTCAGTTGTGTATTTCATTTCATGGAGTTTACATACACAAGGTGAGTTGTATGTTACTCGCAGTAGAGTGGAACCTTGTTATCTATGCCTCCAATTAAATTCATCTGAATGAAGTTTGCATCCAACAAACATCCACAGAGGTCACTTACTCTGCTTGGAAGTCATGCCAGGCCTTGAATACTAGCCTCATTAGGTTTTTGCTCGGGAAGGACAGGTTTACATTCCACTAGGCATCTTTTGAAACAGAGAGGGTCTCTGAACATGTGCTGGATCAGGCCTGACCCAATCTAACTGGTCCAGGTGTTCTCCTGTTTGACCGAGTACTAGTTGACCTAGTAGTTCTCCTGTTTGGTCCCACATGAGCTGGATCAAAATCACGGCTAGTTTGGTCAATCCAGGAAATTCCAAATTAGTACAGGACAGTTTGTTGCACGTATAATTCAAGCCCACTAGCTTATATTAATATCAGCAAAACCAGATCTATACTTTCCTTGATCTCCTGCACAATGAACAACTCTCATGCTTTGAAGAGGACATCCTTGAAGATCAACCAGCTGTCCTGGGTGTCTTTACCCTTCAGGGCAGCCTCCCATGCCCTGCACATATTACTTGCCATCAAATCTCCCTGACTTTTAGAATGAGACAAACCTCTAGCTATTGCTCTGAACTAATAGGCTTTTAAATTACACAATTAAAGAGTCTAATTTTCAATGGAAGCTGTAGTCACTGGGGGAAAGAGGGAGGAGAGGCAGGAAATAATCCCAAAATTCTTCCCCAAAAAATCAACACTTTCTCATTTAAAGTCTCTCTTTAAATAGGTTTACGTTTACATCTACATACATGCTTCTATATACATAAATGAAAACAACTTAAGACTAAATGCATAGAACACTCACATTAGGCTGACAATTAAGCTAGTGTATTTCTAGAAACTGAAAACACAACACCTTGTTTTTAATGAGTGCCACAAACTTTTAAATTTTGTTTCTCAAATTCTATTCTATTCCAACTAATTGTCTGGTCTGCTAGCTGCTTATTAGCTGCAAGTCAATAACTGAAGTTTCTGTCACGAGTATTTGGATTTCAGTTATAAAGCAATGAAAATTCTTTTCCACTAGTACACCTTACAAATTCTTCCAATTACCTGCCTTTTGTCCCTGTTTATTCCTGTGGGATGAATGTTTACAGTCCTGAGCTTTATTTGTTGCTGCACATTTACAACCAGGATTATTTTCCAAAAGCCTATTTATGTTTTCTTTTTATAAATCACACCTAATCTACTTCCACTAGGCTGGTTGCCCTTGTAAGTGATTAGTATCTTGAACACTGTTTCATAATAAAACTTAATTTGCAATAATTAGAACGTAAAAAAAACCCCAAAACCAAAACAAACCACCAAACTGTTATAGTTAGATATCTAAAGGCTTTTTGCTTGGATGGTAAAATAATTAACCTATCTATAAATGTATTCCTCTACAAAGTAAAGATCCAACATATAGCCTCTTTAAAAATAAAATATGAACACAATATATTTTAAAACTGAAATATGATTAAACTCTAAGACACAGTCCAAAACACTGCAAACAGAAGTAAAAGCAGTTTAATTTTTCTTTAATGTAAACACCTGGAATCCCGAAGGTAAACATTTATAAACTGGTATCAGAAAAGTCAGTTTTTGTTTTTAGATTTCTCAGATCCTTTCTTTCACTCATAATAGATATTTCCAATGACACAAGAAATACAAAATCATTTGTAAAATAACTTTACCTGTAAATATAAATATACTGGACCTGTTTCTTTCTAGTACACTATATAAGCTTTATACATCTAGCTAGCATTTGCTGGCTTTAGTTATGTGTCCTTCTGAAGGAGGGGACATCTTTTTACAGAATGAGTATCAATGAAGATCAGATTCACTGAAGGAAATTTTATAGCAAGCATAGGAAAAGCATTGTTTTGCAGCAGAAAAAAATATACAAGAAAAGCAGAAAGACTGAAGATTTTCTAAGCTACTTTATTTGACATTATTTTTGCTGTTGGATCATTGCATGAGATGGGCTGCACTGCAATACCATGTTAAATATTGCCTTGTAGCATGCGCAGTTGAACTATACTCCAAGAAATTTACGTGTATATGATATTTGTGTAGATAAAAAATTGTAGCAACATCCACATTTGATCAAGGACAGAGATGCGCATCAGGTGCAACTGATACAGGGTCCCAATTTTGTAATTATATTTGTACACTGAGCTCAGATGGGACAACAGAAGCGTTCACAAACTTGTAGGAGAAGAAATGGCAAAAATGAACTTAGGTTTCCCTACAATAAATTACACATTATGAGATACTTCAAAAGTGAAAGATTTAAAATTAAAATGAGCAGAATGTGAGACTACACTCTTCAGAGAAAAACAGGAAGCTCCACTGGTTGGAAGTTAGCTGCAAGCCCTGTATCTCATGTCTCCAACAATAAACCGTGACTAGCGTGCATCCAGTGTCTCACAAAGTTATGATAAACGCCTAAAAGGGCTATAAGGCTGCTGGGTACTTCAGATACTCTGCTGAATATTTCTCAACATACAGCAACTGTCATCTGTAATTGCACTGATTTAGTGCCATTAGAATTGTGGTAGATGAAAGAAGAGGAGAATATTAATTTGAAAATTAATGATGAGACAGAGAAATCTGCATAGGCTAGAGATCCAGGCAATCACCAACTGTATGAAATTTAACAAGAGCAAGTGCAGGATTCTCCACCTGGGATGGGGTAATCCTGGTTATACATACAAACTGGGGGATGAGAGGCTGGAGAACAGCCCCACGAAAAGAGATACAAGTCAGCTGTGTGCCCTGGCAGCCAAAAGGGCCAAATGTGTCCTGGGGTGCATCAAGCACAGCATAGCTAGCTGGTCAAGGGAGGTGACTGTCCCACTCTATACTGCGCTGGTGTGGCCTCACTTCAAGTACTGTGTGCAGTTTTGGGTGCCTCAATATAAAAGGACATCAAACTATTAGAGTGTGTTCATGGGAGGCAACGAAGATGGTGAAAGGTCTCAAGGGCAAGATTTACAAGGAGCAGCTGAGGTCACTTGGCTTGTTCACCCTGGAAAAGAGAAGGCGAGGGGTGATTTCATCGCAGTCTACAATTTCCTCACAGGGTCAGCAGAGGGGGAGGTGCTGATCTCTCTCTGGTGACCAGCAATAGGGCACGAGGAAATGGAATGAAGCTGCATCAGGGGAAGTTCAGCTTGGACATTAGGAAAAGATTCTTCACCAAGAGGGTGGTTGGTCACTGGAACAGGGTCCCCAGGTAAGTGGTCACAGCACCAAGCCTGTCAGTTCAAGGAGCATCTGGATGACACTTAGTCATATGGTTTAATTTTAGGTATTCCTGCAAGGAGCAGGGAGTTGGAATCAATGATCCTTATGGGTCCCATGCAACTTGAGATATTCTATGATATCTCCATGTATGTATGTATTTTCTAAAACTTGGAAGAAAATAAGGAAGGAACAGTACATGACACTGGAAAATAAATCAGTAAAAGATTCTCTTAGCAAAGCATGGCTTTTCTCCCTCACAAGGGATTATTAACATCACCTGAAAAGGACTTCACCTTCTTTATCAGAGGATAAAGATACTCTGCGCACAAATACAAAAGTATTCTTCTACAAACAGAAGACTTTAGACATCTGTTTGAGTGACAGAATATGATGTCCCCCTGCTAAAGAGAAAAAAAAGCACCAAAAAGGAATTGAAAACAATAAAAACTGATAAGGAAAGCAGAGCTAGAAAAATATTACCTAAACAGCAAGTCTTTGATAGCAAGTCTAAATTTCTGGAACACAGAAGAATCCCTTGTCTCTGAAATACTACAAATGTAAACATGAAGTCTGCTATATTCTGCGGTGGGTGTTTTGAATGAGAAGTAAAGATGGTACTCTGGATGGCTAATCCCGAAAAGGCTGGTTTAGATATTCTGACTAATACGACTGTTGTGCAGTCTTACAACATGAAGTACAAGAAGTATTATCTACCTTTCTTCAGCACATCTCACCCTAGGACCTCAACAAGCTTTGCTAATATGAAATATTTGTATTTCATGATGTCCAGGTGTGTTGGGAAATAAAGGTTGTATTTCACCTACAGCTGGAATAGTCAGCCCTAGACTAAGGACTGGAAGGGAGCAAGATAGCTGCTCTGGCTGAAATGCAGTCCAAACTGAAGCAGCAGACCAGAACACTGCACCTTGTGAAAAATGTGCTGTAGCAACCAAAAATGCCTAGAATTTGTGTCTTATCCAGTAGATATCTCTCTGTCTTTAGCACACTTCCTAATACCATTATGGATTACTGGATCAGAACCAGCTGACTTTTGGAGACAACTGCTCTTTCCTTAGAGATTGTTCAAGTACAAGAAATAAAACTGCACTTTGTGGAAGGTGGTAATCAAGAAACTAAAAGGAGCAAACAAACCTCTGATTTGCAGTGTTTCTCCTTTCCTGGATTTCAGCTAAAGCATATGAAAATGTAGGTAGGATTGAATGGGGCAGCAATTCAGGGTGGGGGGAAGGCAGGCACAGCAACTGGGTTAGGTTACTGGAAGTACTATCTATGCCTGATAATACCCTAAAACTCCAAAACATCAACACACAGTAAGAAAATCACTTTTCCCCCACTGCTTTTGTCATCGGGGAATTCCTCCTTTTCATGAATTACACCAGCAATCTATTTCCAATGGTATCCTAATCTTCCTCAAAGCTATTTCCCCCCTTTTAGGAATACCACCAAAATATTCAGCTAACTGTGCCCATGTGCTGGCCTTGTCAATGAGCCTCAAAAGATGGCACTTTCTCATTCTGAGGATAAGCCAATCCAGGTTAAGGACTGCAGATAGCTTTTCCACAATATTAGCCTACACAGCAACAAAAGTTTAATTTCCCTTGTTAAGGTACAGAGAGGTGAAGTTTGTGGAAGATAAGCAGATAAAAAAATTGGTTTAGTCTAACCTGAAACCTTACATTTGTCTTCATATACGCTCTCCATCTGTCTTTGAAGAAATCAACGTTAGCTTCAGTACTTCTACATTTATTCTTCTACCACTGAGCCACAAGTTATTATAGCAACCCAATTTCCAGCTAGATCCACAAAATGCTATGGACTGTACTTCTAAAATGAAAAATGTATGAAGTGGTTGTGATGGAAAACACAAAGGAATTTTTATTTTGCATTAACTAGTTTCCTCATTTTAAAGGCCTGTTTTGAGATTCCATCCAGTCTCAAATATACTATGCATTATAGAAATACAGCTGGAAATGTCCCTAAACAAATTTTCAGCACTTGGTCATCCACCTTGTTGATAATGCCTTTAAAATATAAATCTTGCTACAACCAACATTACTTCCTCTAGGGCAAAGGTCCTTTTTTTCTTCAAGACGTTATCTCACACAGCCTAGGAAGGTTTAATTTATCTCAGTCATCTTTTTAAGTTAAAGCACAGGTTTGTAAAATATGCCTTCTGATCAGTGCCTTAGATTACTCATATTATTAGAGTTAGTGCCGGAAACAAGATTCTTGGCATTCAAGTTATGACTTGTTTAGGAAATTGATATTGGCATTTTCTGCATCATTTGATTTTTCGCTGGTGAATTACTTTCCTGTCTTTGATTCTCCTAAAGAAATTTCAACCTTATGGGAGAATAAAACTAATTAAAAAAGCTGGCAAATTTAACTTCAGGCAGAAAGCCTGAGCTTCCTCTTAGAATTAATGTACCTATTGATCTGTTAAAATAATAAACTGAAAGTTGCAGTCTATCACAAAAAATAGACAGGCGTTTGAGGTCAAACACTAATTTATCCTTTAACGGTGAGCATAGTTTCTTATATCTATAGGTTAACCTGGCAGTTTTCCAAGGTAGGATGGATAAGAATAAACAGGAATTAGGTCTTATGAAATACACAGGGCAACAAAAAGTCATATGAAAACAATTTTTTTTTTCTTTACACAGACAGAACCCCTGTAGTATTACAGAAATGACAAGATGTGTTCATTCTTTTCAAGGACATATTTTAAACTATTTAATGACAGGGGTTTTGCATGTTTTTCGGGGATGGGGGGGGTGTCCTTTTTTTTTTTTTTTAACCATGTTAGTTAACAGTTTATTTGAAAGTGGCCTTAACACTGCAATACATGTGAACTTTTGTCCTCTAGCCCAATCTTTCCTGACTGCAGGTGCTACTATTACACAAGTTAGGAAGAAAAGGTCCACTTTAGATTTTCAATATCAAAGACAAAAAAAAAAAAATCAATTTTAATTTCTCAAGACATGAAACTGCTGATGCAGAAGGTCATTAAATACTGTCTGCTCTTCAGTGGCACTGGAGCTGAGAATAAAGGATTTTACAAAATGACACAGATTAAGATTATGAAGAGAAAGGAAGCATTTGTATTGGGGAGGGGGCATTGTAGATATTAACAAAAAGTACATACTCTTTGTTAATTGCATGTTACTGAATATATCCACTGAATAGCCACGTGCTACCCCAGTGATGTCAATTCTTCAAGAATATAGGAATTTATGACCAAAACCTCCAAATTAATTTTTTGTCAGCTGTCCTCCACTATCATCACTCTGTACCTCAGCAAAATTTTTATTTTAAATAAGAAAATAAAATTTAACTGATATTTTTGTTTCAACCAATTCAGTCATCAGTTTCCCTCTGGTACCTTTTCCTATGGAATCTTTATAGCAGTAATTACCACAGAAACATATTCAAAATTATTAAAATTCATGTAAATTACTATATCAACTGGAAGCAAGGAAGGTACTGCATAGACAAAACCACAGAAATATGTTAAACAGAATAGTGTGGAATCTGAAATTGCAATCTATGGTTTAGGTCCAACATTGGACCACAATCTGCAAAGATAGCATATAGCAATTTACGTATTAATTCTTTTTGGAATCCTTTGGAAAGCCTTATCAGCATAGCTGCCACTCCCCCAGTCTCCTTGGATTCTTCATAACAGCCTTGAATTTTTATTGGCCTGATCAAAACAGCTTCTGTGAATAGATTACATATTCATCTCAATTTGAAGTCAGAAAAACCTAAAAATATCAGTTTGGTTTACCTTCCCTTCTTTGTTGTTTTTCTTTCTCTACCTATTTACTTTTATCCTTTATTTGCCTTTTGTTTAGCAAGTGTCAGGTTTGTCCAGACAAGACCATCTTTCACAATACTGCTCTGAGCCAGTGACCAATATGGTAGTCAAGAGCATTGACCTAAACAGTTCAATGTTAATTCAAGTTTGTCGGGTCACAAAATTTCTGGCAAGACTGTGTGCTAAGCCCATATTTCTCTAGCAATAGTACTAGAGTAAAAGTCTGAATGGAAAAAGGAAAAAAAAAAAAGTATTTTTTTAATCTTTTATTGTTTTCTTCTCCTCTTACCTGCATTTATCTTGTTTCCTCATAAAAGAAGTAGGCTTGACTCCAGTAATAGCTTCAGTCCTTCTCAAATAACTGTCTCTATTAACTCTCCCTCTCCCAATCATCCCTACAAGGAACAGTTGTTACAGTCTCAAAATATATCAAGCCAGTTGTTACAAACTCTTATTCCTTCTTTCCCTGTATCTGTAGAATTTATTTAAAATATCTGCAACCATGTACTAGCCTTAGGATGAAACTGACCAAAAGCCTGTATACTAGAAACTGCTAACCATGCTTAGCTGGTTAGTGTCATAAGCAGGCTACCTGCAACTCTCTTCATCTGTAATTGTATTTGTACTCAGTGTTTCCCCCTTCAAAACAATGCTGTTGCTCTAATGCAGCACTGTGTAAACTGATTTTCAACATGTACACATTTAAACCAGATAACATAGTTTGTTTTCCTAAACTCACTATATTCCACAGCCTTAAACTGGAAATGGATACTCCATTTTTTCCTAATACCAGCAGTCATCTTACATAAATGCTTTAGCTGACTCTTTATTCATCACACACATCCACTTATAAAAAAGTGCATGGAAATTGGTGTGTAAATGCCTTGAAAGTGAATGAACTGATTCTCAGATGTGGAAATAATAATAAAAGAGTATTACCCACACTGCAGTTGTTAACACTGCTGTAATTAGGATTTTAACAATCAGAGTTACTATCTAAATTTCAACAGTCATCTTTTTACAATTACATTAATTAGAACATTATAAGGTAAGCAGGATCATATGCTTTCAGTGAATAATTATTTTTTGAAGTTGTCTTGCCTCCAGTATATTACACTGAATGTTTAAAAGTAGCCTTTCTAAAGCAATTTGTATACTATCAACCTTACATAATATTTTAAGCCTTTTAAAATGTAAAGAAGAATTTTCACATGTCCAATATTTAATCAGAGCATGTTTCTGAAAAGGAATCCTAAAGGATTTCTTAGTTTTCTTGAATAAGTAGAATGGCAGAGTGGTACTTGCATGCCTGGCCTTCCATCTGACAATATATTCTTCAAAGAAAAAATTAAACTAACTGTACAAGTTCTGTAGGCCACCTTGTACATACAACATTCCTCTTTTGTAAAATGTAGAGTTAGAGGTGGAAAGTTATCCATGGTATGAAACTGTGGATTGTCTAGATTGCTCTGAATGACAGCCCTGCCTTTGAGCATAATGCCTGGTTCCTCCAATTTGGTTTCATCTGCAAACTCCATGCAAGTACACTCATTGACCTCCACCAGATTACTGCAATGGATGTTGAAGAGGACAGGTCCCAGGTCAGACACTGGCAGTACTCCACTTGGTACTTTACCCAGATAGAATAGGGTGAATTGGCCACTGTGCTCTGAGCCTGGCCATACCCACCTATTTGTCCATTCCTCCAGACAGCAGCACAATAACTTGGCTAAAAGCATATGGTGAGAAACAGGGCTGAACACCTTGCTGAAGTCAAGGTAAATGACATCCACTGCTCTACCCTTGCCCATAAATAAGGTTATTTTACCATAGAAGTTAATCAGGTTGGTGAGACGTGATTTACTCTTGATAAATCCATGCTGACTGTTCCCAATCATCTCTTCTCCATCAAGTGCCTGGAAGCACTGTCCCAGGGGACTCAACCTATGATTTTCCTTGGGATGGAAGTTACACTGAGTTACCTTCTGTTACATTCAGACATCAGCGACACAAGCACTTAGACCACACCTTGACTAGGGGATCATTTAATACTCTATAGCTGAATATGGCCTGTCCAGGTCTGAAATCAGATTCAGAACTCACACAGGCTGAAATGCAACACTGACTTCGCTATAATTTTCAGCTGCAAACGAGTGCCCAAGCTATTTGTGAACTACTGAAAGCCACTACTACATTAAGTGACAGGACATCTCTATTACATGCTACAGTTTAAATATATTTGGTAGCCATCAAATGACAAAATTTTGGTGCTTCTAACTATACTTCAATGTGTGACAAATAAATAAAATTTTAAAGTTACTTTATTATTATTGAAGTCATTTTGAATAGCTAAAAGCAAAATGCAAATCTGTCATCCAAGACAATCAGGAAACAACATTATTCTAACTACATATGTGTATTTTGCATAAAAGTCACATGAAGATCAACTGTCATTCTACAATATCAATCCATCAAATGACAGCATCTTCCATCATCAGCTGTTTGGTATAATGGAATTAGAGTGCCTGGAATGCAATGCTTCAGCAGGATAGATTACTCCTATTTTGGAAATAAATGTCTCAGCTTCACCTCAAAGTTTATTTCCTATGAATGCCAAGGGGATGCTAAAACATTCATCCAGCAGTGGGAGAACATTATCCCATTGCAACGTTCTATTCTGACATTCTCTCTTAAATCATCCAAAGCGTATTATCAACATCCCTGATCTAATTTCCAGAATTCTTACACCCACAGGTTAAAGATATGCTTCCATGGATATAACATTGTGACTTCTAAATAGCACACAGGAAGATTCTGAGGAAAAAAAAAAAAAAAAAGAAGTTATGCTTTCTGCATTGTTTTGGAAAAAAAACATGCTCAAATGCAAAGGTTCATCTTGCAAGATGGGCACTAAGTACACTGGGATGAATCCTAGAAGGTACTCAGAAGAGGGAGCCTTTTAGAGAACATGTTACCTTGAAAATGACTGCTTTCCTATTTCAGGGCCTTCTGTCCTTATCCAGCATCAAATGTGAGACAAAAAATGGGTCGCACTTTAGTTTTTAATGTTTGATTCAAATAAGGACCAACATCAGCTTTTTGATCAGTTTGGCACCTTTGCTTTTTGAAGGCTGATAATTGTGCGTACTTTAAGATCATGAACATAAAACCCTCAGGTATTTATTTTAGTGTTGCAGAATTATTTCAATTCAGAAAACCATTCTGTGAACTCATAATGGTGCTCCCATCTGCAGAGATATGAGCAAAAATACAAGTCTTGTAGCAGCAAGCATTTAGCTGAATGCTTTCCTCTAATATAAAAAACAACTAAGCACAGGATGTTGAAAGCATGCTCAGTGTGTACAATAACATCACCCATTTTATCCGCAAAAAAGGCCACTGACCTTCCCTTTCATACCTGTCACTTTCAGATTCTGAGAACTTGGCCTAAACATTCTTCTAACCTCATCTATTCAGACTGTCTCCAGGTTCAAGGTCAAACTGAAAAAATTGAAAGAAAATCCTTATTCCACCACATACTGCAAGAAAGATATGCTATATCTCCTTTAAGGAAGTGTGTCAACTCTGCTACAGGGCTTATTATCAAATAGTAATAAAGTCAATGGTTTTCATCATACAAAGGAGATAGCAACATGTATCTGGGTAGGAAACAATCTCAGTGTTCAGAGGTTTGGGTTTTTTTGTCTCACCACAGAAGACATATAGATAGATTTATTCACAAAAAACTTGAGAATAGTAAGCACAAATTAGGATCACAACTAAGATACTAGTAAAATGAAGACATAACAGTCTACATGTATTTGGAGGCATAAAAATCAAATACTGACAGGATATGATGAATAACATCTTTATCTCCTAATGTTTTGATCCTCAAAGCATTTTTCCTGCTCTTTTGTGCATTACAAAAATCTACTTTTCCATGTCTACTATAATGGAAGTGTAGAATAGGTGTCTTCTCTCTTTAGGCTTAGCTGAAAACAACCTCTCAAACCCTCTTTGAGCCTTTTTGTCTGATTGGTCCTGCTTTATGGCTGAAGCTTCCTTAGCGGAAAAATGTGGTTGTTAAAGCATTCTGTGATAGAACTACATCCCCAGTGATATGATTATCATTAAGGTTTAACTAACATTCAGTAGCAGTTTGTACGTAACTGGACTTTCAGCTTCAAGATGCTTTCAATCATTTGATTTCATAAATTTGGAATACAGTCAACCTAGAACTAATTTGTAATTAAGAATAAAATAATAATATGAATTTCATATTCACATAAGACAAGGGGGGAAAAAAACAGGAAACAGGAAAAACAGAATAAAACCAGGAAACATGCTGCCATCAATAACAATATCAATATTTCCACCTGACCTAAAAATATTTTAAACATATACATTCCATTTGTTGTGTGTGTAGAAATGTCTTCAGCTTTAAAGTTAGTATAAAACTTGGCATCATTCCTAGGGATGCCAGTTCTTCAGTGGAACATGCCAAATGTACACGCAGGAAAATGTTTATATCACTCTTTCTGCATTTGGCAGGGGGAGGGGAGTCCTGAAAAACTATAGCTTGGCAAAAATAAGAAACCTTCACCCAAAGTTCTGATGTTGTGAAAAAGGAAAAAAAACCAACCAAACAAACAAAAAAACCCAAAAAACAACAAAACCACAAAGACACGTGCTGGTGCGTAAAATGCCAACATCAAACTGATTTTCCAGGTGCTACAAGACAAGCAAGCTGGACAGAAGAGACCATATCTTTTGCTCCATGGATTGAAATATCCAGCATCCATGTCCCTAGAAAATCATTAAAGATACTGACATTTTAAAAACAGCTCTTCTGCATAAACATCCTTTTATAAGCTTTTTACACAGTTATAAACTATTGATTTTTCCCCTAAGATTTCTACTGTGTTTAGACATAAAATTCAAGCTTATATGTTTATACAAAAATTCAAGCTTATACACCTTTGTTTTTTCAGTTTTAATTCTGACCTGTACCTACATTTTAAAATTTAAAACAGTACAACTAAGATGCAGGAGGATGCAATAAATACTACTTGCAATGATAGGATGCTTTAATCTTGGGCATCTTTCACATCATCTTAAACAACTTAGACTATGAGGCAAAGTATTTCTAAGAGATCATTAAGGACTAGCATCACGCTACATTTCACTGAAATACAGCCACCTCTGAGATAAACACAAACATCTATTCAACAGTACATACTCTCCAAAGTAGTTAAAAGAAGTTTCCAAAATTGTAGCGACATGTTAGGTAAACTGAGCTTGATTGGCCTACCATCCACATCCTTGCAAAATTCAGCACTGATTAAGTGCAGCAGAACTCTGAATTTTATCTGTGTTCATATGATAGATTTCTATGACAGCAAAACCTAACAAAGTTATGAGGTCCTATTGTGGTGTTATCATAAAACATGCAAACACAAACATTTCTGAAACTAGAAAGGACTGAAACTCACTGATTACATACCACTGTCAGTATGCTCAGATTCAGTTATACCCAATAAGGGGACGATAATATTATCAGTGAATGTATGGTTTTCCTTGTGAAATTTTGCCCCAGGACTTCAAAACAGAATGCATCTATAAATGTCTATGCCAGATACTTGAAGCATGTACAGGGTACACATAAATGGTATGTGCAGAAATACTAGGGTTGGAAATAGTTACTTTATGATCCCCCATGTCATTTATCCCTTACTCTAAAACCAAACAAAAACCCCAAAGGTGGCATATGTAACCACATTCCCCTCTGCAACACTAGGAAGCCAGTAGCACCCAACTCAGAGCACACCACCATATTATTTATATATAATTTTATTAGTAGTTCAATGAATGCAAATTGTCCAAAGATGATTTGTAAATGTTTCTTCCTAACTTTAAGACACTGCATAGCAGTACTATGAATTATATGGGTAATTTTGTAGTATAGTTCAAGGAGAATAGACAATATGTTTGTATAATTCTGTGCAGATCAATAAGGCTTGAATAATAACTAAACCCATAAAGACATAAAGAGCCTTCAGGGAACCTGTTTTTACTATTAAGGAACTGGTTTTGCACCTAATTTAAACATACAAGAGACAAACCATTACATTTCTGTGATTCTTGTTAATTGCCTTGTAATATATTTTACATTTGTAACAGCTCTTACAAGTACAAAATTAAGCATCGGTTATCCATTCTTTGGAAAATAACCTAAAGTGTTTGACTAAGATACATAATTTGCCCATACACAGGCATTTTCTTTTTAATGAAGTATTTTCTGAAGTATTATAGGAGCATCTTAATTTTCAAGTCCAAGATTTACTGTCTGTGAGATTAATAATAAAGCATTAAAATCAATAATATTAAAAATTTATATATAAACAATACCTCTTACACTGTCTCCCAATATTAGCACCGTACTTTTAGCAGAGAAGTACATTAAAAGGGCTAGGTTACAAATAAAATAATTAATCATCTCAATTGTTCAGTTATGTATTCCATTAGGACTCTGTAAAACACACTTCTGTACAGCAGAATTAAACCTGAAACTCCATTCTGCATTAACCTTCCCATTTTTCAAGGTGAGTTTTTTCTTAAAGTAGTGCCAGGGTTCATTTACAGAACAAGATTCAGAGAGAGATACCCACCACCTAAACGAAAAATGCATTTGCTGCCACATCTGTTGTGCTCAAATCCTCCACAACTCCAGAGACTACAGTGATGATTACAGTTTATTGTACTTATAAAAATAAAATTGTCAATAAGCATGTTTTAAAAGCTTGGCAACTTGCTATATTTTGTTGCTTTTCCTCTTCTTTCTCCCAGTTCATGAGGATTCCAGCTTTTATTCTTCCCCAGCTCAAATTATGTATTTGCTTATACCAATCTAAATATGTTTTCCTTTCACTTCCATTTATTTTTACCTCGCACTTGACTCAGTTGCTTCTTCAGTATAGAAAATTTGCTATAGTTTTTACTGCTTCTGAATAGTTCCTCCTATTCTCTCATTCAAATATTCTGTCCACTCTGACACCCAGCTAATCACAGAGAAGCAAAGCAGATCACCTGCTACCCAAAGCAAAACATCTGCTCTATTTTTGGCCATTATTAACTTGATAAGCCGGGTGCTGTGCTGCTTGCACATACTAAGGTTTCTTAGGGGAAGCCTTTGGGCTTTGTTTTTAATATGCATCCCTCCAAGTACTGGTAAAGCTTGCTAAATCTCTCTAATTGCTAACTGACAAAACGCAAACATTTTCTTCCTATCTTCTTTCACTAACCTTACTGCTGCTGTGACTGGGGGACAAAGAAGCCTGCTATTCGTGTTTGGGTTCTTTAATTCCTCCTTCAGCATGTCTCACAAGCTCCAACATGGATGGGATTTTTCCAGGTAACAGCAGAGTGAAGCCAAGGTGATTTCTACCAGGTTCATTCATGCTGACAAAAGTTCCTAAAGCACACTTTGTTGATCTTAACCAGAGAAAAGTTACGCCACAGGCAAATAGAAACATTGCTTAGGGTAGCTTGCTTAGCTCATGCCAGAGTTCAGGGATATCAGGTTCCCACTTGTGAAAGATGGGGTGAGTCTGCATAAGGGGATGATGAGTGTTTGGGGATACAGCACCTCTCAGGCAACAGACACTAATTATGCTTTCCTCTGCAGTAGCACAACAACATGCCCAACTCTCCTATGTGCCTGTTCCTGACACGTGGCTTCTTCCATTTTCTTGGAAGAAGGATCCTCACTCCTCATCAGAAATTCAATTTTGTGAAATTTTGGAAGGATCCTGGGATGGCTCTAACTTCAGTCACATTACAGCTTGAAAATTCAATGAGCAACTGTGGTACTGCCCATCTGCAGACTCTAAAGGGAAATATTGCACTGGATACACTCACTTTACCATGTAAATTTTTCTGTTCAACACCATAGACTACAAAATTCCTAGTATTCAAAAAACCTATAAGCAGTTTGTCAGATTGTTCAGAGTATGTAGTTGAGCATGCCTTTTATATTTATCCTGCATAAACCTCAACACATCAGGCCATCACATTTCAGCAAAAACACCTCAGTAAAAACAAGATTGAAACAAGTAGTCAAAAGGAGTGTCAAAATGCAGGGTAGCAAGACCTTGCTCTTCTGAAGTTACCAGTTTGCATTACTGAAGTACACTGATGAGAAATACGTAAGACAAAATGCCAGATGTAGTCATGTAAACCAGGAACTGCAAGTTATAGGTCTGAGAATGTAAGGTGATCAACTACAACAACAAACGCTACAGTTACCAACAGAGAAAAGTCGTAGACTGCAAACTTAAATATTAAATTTCTGTTTACTTCCTTCATTTGAATAGACATCAAATGCTGGTATTTACTCACACTTATCACTGCAGGCGGTTATGGGTACTGAGAAAAAAAAGCCAGCCAAAACACATTCAAGTGTTGAGACTACAAAATATACTTGCCTGAACTTTGGTTAACTGTTGATCAAAGAATGCTAAAGCTTATTGTTTTACACACACGCATTTACCAGCTTTGAATACAGTTAGTGAAAGAAAACACAAACCAGGTCACAGTCTAACAATGTTGTCGATCAAGTTCTTCACAATTGCAGCATCCCAAGAAGCCAACACATACATTCACTACAAGCACAAGAATTATCACAGAGCACTCCAAGGTACCTTCTGATTTAGTGTAAGGTAATTATTTCAACATTAATGTTATTACATATTATTTGTATTACAAGAGCACCAAAATTAAGGCCATGTAAAACTACAAAGAGAATTTCTCTGGGTAGGTGTAAAAGCCAAATATTCCAGCATCTGTAACAGGCTTCTGGTTCAACATCCCAGCGTGGAAAATCCAGTCACTTAGCAACCCTACATAGCTGAATCTATACTTCTGTTGTTGCCTAAATCAACTTACTAAACAGGCTGCAAATTACATTAAACTTTTTATGACCATTTTAAACAGTTCTTCCTCCTCCTCCAATTAAAGATGAAAGCATTTAAAATCCACCACACAGTTCTTCTCCTTAAAGCATGTTCATCCATAACCTAGGGCTGGCAAGATGAAGAAAGGCTTGCAGAAAGTGCAAAGTTATGACACATCTCCCTTTGAAGCAATTCAAAGGTTCAGATGCAGCACTTCATCCATTTTAATAACAGCTTTAGGAAATTAAAGCAAAAGTAAGTTAAAAAAAACAAACTGTGAAACTTTTAAAATTAAACTTTCTCATAACCTACAAAACATTACTATAATACAGCTGTGTTGTTTCTCTTCCAAGAACCACTCCCTTCCCCCCTTTTCAAAACCTAAAGAAACACAACAATAAGGATTATTTTTCAAAAAAACCCTAAAACTGACACACATTAAATTACTGAGGAAAAAACAACAAGAAAAAATACATTCCCCTTACTTTTACCCTTTGATTCCCTTTGTACTTAGCATATTACTACTAACTACTTTCTCATCATCTAAGGAGAACAGCCTTCTCTTGTCCCTAAAATGACCATGTAATAATTATGTTGAATTAAAGCTCCCCGAAACGCAATTGCAGTTTTTCCTCACACATTCTTAGTACGGCTAAGATAACATAGTAGCTCTAATTGCCTCCTGCATTTTAAGGGGGAAAGAATCTAGTTAAAACAGCAGATTTAAAGACAGGTTCAGGGGAAATGCTGAGGACAAACATCCACCCCGAGCCTTACCTTCACGCACAGCTCAGGATCTTCAGCTGAAGGATCCCCACATAGAGGCACGGGCCACATAGCAGCTGACCCGCTTCTTCCCCACCTCAGCCCAATCTCTCCAGCATACTCACAGCCTAACTGAACAGGAGCATCTGCCGACACAAGCATTAACCATGAAAGACTCAGCTGTGGGTCAGTGCAAGGTGCCTCAGTGCCCGGAGAGGATGCCTTACCTCCCACCAGCAAATGAAGCCAGTGAGCCCCTGGGGTACTGAGAAGTTGCCAGCACTCATCCCACACTCAGAATCCTGGGGCTCCTACCCCCCACATTAGGAAGAAAAGTCTAGAAAATATACATGAGGATTCACCTGCGCTCAATGTGGTGCACTGAAACCCAGGTTCAAACAACGCTGAAGGGGCCACTACACCATTGATGAGAAGGAGGAGACTCCCTGAGCTGCCTGGCCCCACAACAAGCACACCTGGCCTTGTTAGGGCCCTGTGTCCCACACTGAAGGAGGAGCAGCCCTTGCCTGTTGGAAACACCCAGCTGACACTTATTTGCACCTGATACTAGTGAGTGCAAAATCTCCAGAACAAACAGGTTTTGTGGCACATTTATTTCCACCAAAAACATGTATGAATACCAGAACACTTAATAGCAGTCAGTGTCAGAAGACAAGTGAGTTGAAATATTAAGAAAGCCTTACTTTACAGTCCATTTAATTAGCATAAATGCTCTGTTTGCTTCATTTGCTACAATAATGCTTTACAGCAAAGCCACCAGTGATGGTTCTTCAGATAACAGAGGTAAACCTTGTTGTCATTTCCAAGCGGGCAGGGGGTTAAATATTTTTTTTCCAAATCAATAGGAACTAAGAATTCAGCAAGAACATGTTGCAATATCCATTATGTTTGACAGCATGAAATGGGAGGCTAGAACTGTCCTACAAGAAGTGCAGCTGCTCTAGGCTGTGCACAATGTAAGTGATGCAGTATGTGCCCCAATTTCTTCAGCTCCACCAGCAACACGCTGACACTGAAGGCCAATCCCCACAATCAACCTGCTGCAGGCACTCTGGGATGCACCAGTTTCTGAAATGATAACAGGTGCTGAGATGGGAATGTAAGTTAAAGATTCTTCAACTGACATATTTCTGCTCGGATGAACCAATGGTCACATTAGCTTGGAAAGTAAATCAGAACTGAGGACACACATCGAGCCCTCTGAAAACAAAGCTATTTTGCTACATGGAGGGCAATATAGTGTGCGAAGGTTGAGGTTCTCCAACTCACAAGTCATAAAGAGTTTATAGATTGTTACAAATACTTAACAGCTACCTGGAAGGACTAAATTCATTTCTTACTCTTCAAGTATCCATGTGTCACATATCTTTGAAAAGGGTGAAGTATAGTTTACTGCTTTCAGAAGGGACATATACGCGGATTTTTTAATTTTTTTTTTTGAACTGCAGTGAACAAATACTAATGATTTTATTCAGGCTTCTTGGAAAAGATGTCTGAATAGTCTAAATATTCTTCATGTTTTTAGTATTTTTATCTTCTTACCACTCAGTGAAACTTGTTGGGTGAGAGGGAAAACACAAGGTGATCACAGCTGAAATGCATTTTATATCGTCACAGCAACACTTTGCTAAATGCAACCAAAACAGGTGAGCAGTTGGGCACTTTTAAGGTGAGTTAGCTGGCTGGCTGGCCAAGGCAGCGTTACTGCTATATAAACAATCATAAAGGTGTAGATGTAATTCTTCTTTTATTTCTTCTTTCATGGTGCTTGCTGTTTTGCACACAGACTAGGTACTATTTTCTTACTGGTGCTTTTGACACAGAACACGATCTGCAGTACTTCCACAACAAATTCCTCACGGCATTCACCAGCTTGAATTTTTCAATACATTTATAATTACCTCTACAAGCAGACTGAAGAGAGTCTCAAATATGTATGTAAGCTTAGTGGTTAAAACAATACCTAAAGGTTTGTTCACACGTACACACCCTCTCCTTATTGTGGTAGTCTGAATGCAGCCAAGAGAAAATCAGGAAAGCTGATACTCTATTAAAATTGTTTTCTCCCATCCCTAAAAAATACTTGCTATATAAATGTGTGGTTTTATACAGAGAGCAATTTATACAGATACAATGTCTACCTCTCACCACAGCTCTACCTTTAATAATGTTTTAAAGAATGGTGGCTAAATTCTTACTTTTGCATTCATTGTGTACAGTAGCTAAATGAATTTAGCTTTAATACAAATTGAAGAAAAGATCTCTAAAATATACATGCTGTCCTTCGGATGACAAGTAAAACAGTACAGAAAGGCAGCTGCTTTCAAAGAATTGCTTATAATGCAGACAGTTCTAGCACATATGAAGGAACATACCTCAGTCTCTGATGAAGCTTAATTTGTTTTTGCCTACTGCTAACCCGATTTCACAGGAATGATTTATCACACGCTCACAAATGTTCTATTGAGGAAAAAACATGCCTTTTAGATGTACTCCAAGACATCTGAAAACACCGGAATACCTCTTCTTTAAAGGTAGTCCTTCCTCACAATTCCTTATGCAATGACTAGATAGCTCTCCCCTCTTTTGCAAATGCCTTAATTGAGACTTGGAATAGCTGATAAGACTATGTCAGCAATCTCTTTAAAATATTATTTATTACATCAGTGATCAGAGATGTTAGGTGTTCAGAGTTCTGAGCAAGATGAAAAATTTTTCTCCTAGAATTGTTTGGTGACTTACCTGTTTATATCCACATAAAACAAACAAACAAACAAACCCCCCCCCCCAAAACCAACGAAACCAAAAAAAACCCCAGAAAACTCCAAAACCCCCAACTACCAGGGTTAAAGGTCGGTGGGATTGGTCTTTAAAAGGAACACAAAAAAACCCAGGCACACCAGTAACTAACTCCCTGGCACACACTTTCAGATACAAGAGCACTCAAGCAGAACTTGAATGTTGGAGTTTAACCTTGCCATCTAACTTTAAAAGTTAGACAAGTCTGTTGAAAACCAATATTTCCATGTATTCTAGAAGATAAAGAATGCTGCAATTCTTAGTTGGAATAAATAATTGCTCCTACCCTTTCTATGTTTCTCTGACATCTTGGCAGCATTACAGTAGCTTAGTATTGTGAGACACCGTGCTCTCCTTCAGGTAGAAGGCCTTGAGCTTTGATTGTCTGAAGGACATTCGCATTCAGAGCATAAGGCAGAGTGTGGCTGTGGCAGGGTTTATGATCTGACAGGAACCTCCAGTCTAGGAACTCACCAACATGATTTGACAGAAATGAATCAATCTATCTTCAGCTGTTAACACAGTACTTTTGTAAGTAGATCTCTCAGTCCAACACTGAATCAGGTCTGTATCCCCTACCTTAGTCTAACAAATATAAGCTTACACACTCCCAATGAAAGTGGGAAAGCTAATAGAAGAAAATAATGATTTTATTTTAACCCTTGCCTCAACTCATTTAGGAAGGAATAATGCTGTGGTGAATACATGTCCCAAACTTTGCCTTTCTAGGTTCTATCTGTATAAATTATTGTACTGGGCCCTGTGGCAGCTACACAGTATAGATCAGACCATACAAATACATTCATTCGGTTAGGATTTTTCACAACCTTTTGTTTAAAGGCCATCTCCCTTCACCCATATTTTGTAGAGGAAAGAAAACACAGGTATCATGGGGTATGTGAAACAGGATTCCGTCATATCTAGCTAAAGAACCCTGCCTTTCCCTGCACATACAACTAAAAATAAACATTGTCATTATTTTAATGCAGTTTATGCAACTAAACTTATACCTTTTAACTGCAAAAGAGAGGGAAGAAAAAACATGCTTAAAATCTGTTTCTAGAAGAGATGGTATTGCTGCTATAAGGTCACTTCAAAAGGTCTAGCTAACCTTTCGTAGCATTAGCTAAATTTGGATTCACTCTTATGACTTGATATAGGAACTTTTCGGTTTGATGCCTTTCCAAAGTGGTGTTGGTAGAAATATTGTTATAAAGACAAAGGCTGAATTTTTCAAAGCTATACAGGAACCTGGACTGCATTTTTTAAAAGATGCTGTCCCTCAGGATCAACATTCTTCCTGGAAGTCAACAGGAGTTGTAATTAATTTAGACACCTCTGGCTATCTTACTACTCATTCAAATTGAAATGAGTGAAATTTCATTTAAACCCATAAGACTTTGTGATTGTCAGCCTAAGGTATGACTATGATGGCTTTTTTTTTTCTGACATGAAGTTTCTCAATTTTGCTGTGGTCAGTTTACAAATTGTGTCAAGAAACATAACCTAAGATGGCACAAACACTAAAAACCTTTAGTACTCTTATTTATATTAAGTAGGTTATTTGACCTTTTTTATTATTCATTAAGTGCAATACATACTTCATACTAATATTTCTGTTAAAAAGGTTCAGGAAATGAGAGCAGATATCTGTATTTTTTTATGACACTAATATGCATTTCAGTTCTGCCTGCCAGTGCACAATTAATTCAAGCAAATCTACTAGAAGATACAAATAATAATCAAAATAATAACAGAGATAAAGTGGTACCTTAAATACAGGCAGATTAACCATAATTTAACTGCCTATTTGGGCAGCAAACTGGTCTCTTCCCAGGCCTTTACCTTTATAAAAGCAAGTATAAAACTGCTAGATATCCATCTGTAGAGAGTGTACAGAATGACGGGGTAAAGGTACTTGGAAATGAATGTCTTTAGGAGTTGTAAGAAAATGCTACAGGAAGCAGGGGATGCTGTTTGAATGCACTATAGTCAAAAGATGCACTTTAAACAGGCCTGGATATGTAAACTTTTGTTTTGTTATCTGTAGGTTCTGCTTGGTATGTATCTTTGCATCAATTATGTTTTATTTTGAAAACGCTGGGTTTTAAGGCAATTTGACTGTTTGTCACAGGCTCTAAGGAGGGCTTAGTGACTGATGCGATTTCCTGTGTTGTTACCTGGGAAACAGTGATGCAGCCTAGAAACTATGACTTTTTGTCATTCTTTTTAGAAGAAAGGTAGTATAGCCAAAACTGGAGGAAATATATTTAAGTCCTCTACATCCACTGCTCTTATAATAAATTGCCATTTGTCAATGAGAGAGATGTAGGACCATATGGACAGTTCTGTAATCCAAGTATCTTTATTCTATTATAAGACTGTTTACCTGTGAAAAAGGGGAGAGGGGAAGAGTTGGTCTTACAGATTTTACAAAACCCTTTATCACTCCATCTTGTTATTCTATTCAAGCTCCTGCCTTTTTCTTTTTTTTTTTTTTTTTTTGTACTTCAGTCCATTTCATACAGTATGTTTCAAGAATGTTCACTGGGAAGTGGGACCTGTTAGAAAACAGTGAATAGCTTATCCTAAAAATCTGTTCCATGTGAAAGATTAAGCTAGTAGTACTGCCAGTTTAAAACTGCTTCGCAAAACCCCCAGCTTCTCCACTGGTACTGTTAGTGAAAGCTGCGACTCCATAAAAACAAAAGGGAATTTAGATTCAATTAAAGTCCCAATTCACGGTCTACTTGAATACATTCTAGCAGCCTAAAAACTTGTCAGAGTATTAATACCTCTTAAATGACCCCACTGCCGGAGTTTCTACAACATTTTCCATTATTCTTCTTTGCTTTCAACTAATGTCCTCTTGGAAATATGTCAGCCTGAACAAGAGCACAGTATTGTAGCACTCAATGAGATCTACCTCAATAAAAACAAAAGAAAAAAATCCTTCACTTTATATCAAAGAAAAAATGGAACCTAGTGGTTTTCACAACTCTACTTAGAATGGTATCAATGTTTTATCTTTTCCCTCTATAATTTTCACTTCACCATGGTATTGCATCTATTTTCTGCTTCATTTTTCCTCCTATTTAAGTTTATTTTCTGTTTTATCTTTCTGTCACATCTATAATTTAGAATCTTTCATACCATAAGCAGTATTTCTTTGCCTTTCTCTATCCTTTTCTGGCAGGTCTAGTATTAGAAATCATAGGAAAATGGGATCAAGTGTAATGATAAGAGCAAGCAGATGATTTATCCTGAAGATTATAGGCTGATAGGCCAAGTCAAAACCTGTAAGAAAATGTATGACACAATCTCTGTGTTAATGTTTTAGTGAGCTCCAAATGTTACATTTGAAAAATCATGACAGGTGATAATTGACAGTATTAGTATGGTGATAAACCGGAAATTGGATGACTATCCTTAAAGGTTACAAAATTTAAAAATGGGATTCGCACAGAAAACAATCTGAGCTATTTGAGACCTTGCAGTCAACATGATAGAAATCACTGCAGCAAGCTTCACTGAAAAACAGAGGGTCCTACAGCTAGCACTATGGCAACTGGGCAAGTGAAGATCTACTGGCCCTCCAACACATGCCTAAGGGAAAGGAAATGGTAGACTGGGATAAGGTAATGGGGTCAGCTATTTCTCCCTTGAATCCTAAAAGTGTTTGTCGGTGTAGGTAGCCTCTACTATCCTTGAAGAATCCATGCTTTTCATACTCGTACCCACAATTTCTACAAAGTGCCTTTTTTAATATAGTCATTGCCTATAACAAGCAGTTGATTCATGCACAAACAACAGAAATCACTCCAAACTGGTGAATTGCCAGTCAGTAACAGGTTATGACTGTTCAGCAGGAAGGACTATGTAGCCTGAGTCTCCCAAAAATATGGATGCTCCTTTTTGGTCTTTCGGGCTAGTTTTCTTTATTTTTATTATTTTTTCAACTCTATCCTCTGTATTCAATGCAAAATAGGACAGGAAAAACATATAGGTTAGATTTAAGTGTAAAGCCTCTCACTCTCCCAAACCGTACAGATAACTGCTAGCAGCAGCCTTTCTGAAAGACTTTCCTGAAAAGGAAGAACTCTTCTAATGCTTCAAAGAGAGCTGAACCAGCCAATATCTCCAAGTCTCCTGAAATGAACTTTGAGTGGGAAATGGGAAACTTTTATCCCTGAATATCATGTTGCAGGTGTTTGGCCTTCATCCCTTGATTTTCTGGTAATTCCTAATAAGGGTTTATCTGTTTTGTAAACCCAGCTACATGAACGCTGAACATGTGAGCAGCTGGAGAGGTTTTTTGGTAGCTTTACTTCATAAAGATAATTCTGTCTCCACAAGAAAAAGGAATAGGGCATCCAGGCAGAGTTATTGCCACCTACACAAAAGATGCCATGTTCTGCTTCTTCATTTCTCTGAAGCACAATCTAATAGTTCTACCAAAGAAGTTAGACTGTGTAGAGGAACATCTTACAGGCTCAAAAGCACCAGGTTAAAAAGTCTAGCTCACCTCTCTAACACCAGACTACTACCAGATTCAGAGCTTTATCCACTGTGATATTTATCAGGGCCCTGGAAAAAGAACTGAGGAAGTGTTTATCTTCCCCCTTCCGCAGCATAGAACAATATTTTGCTAAGGTCACACACAAATATCTCACCTCAACAACAAGCTGCCAATGCAGAAGCCCTAAAAGCTGTTAGCGCTCCAGTCTCTTTTCATGACACACAAGTAGGATAGCTTCCAGAGGACTGCAGTGTTTAATTTAATACCATCATCCTCAACATAGGTACATGAGTGCAACATAAATGACCTAACAGAACCTATGACTTCAATTTTTTTCATGAAGCAATGAAAACCAGACAGACTGGTCCTCAGCCATCAGTCAGAAGGGTCATCCTGCAAAATCAGGCAACTGAATGGAGTAGAGGCTGTGATAGCTGTGCTCATGTTTAACCTTCAGTTTGCAGAGCCAAGTGACATTATTGCCTTTAGGGGCAGAAATGAGTGTGAAATAGTCTCTCCCTTTATTTATTGGACAGTTGGTTCACTCCAGTCTAGACCCAGATTGTATCCCAAGATGTTAACAGTGTGTTCAATAACAGGGCTAGACTTCAGCTTCAGTGTCTGTATTGTGGCATAAATGGACTCCTGAGCTCATGAAAATGGTACATGTATGCAACCTATGCAATATTTTTTCAGAAAGAAAGGAATAAACTGGTAGTTATTGGTGCTCTGAAAACAGAACAGATAGCAGTAGTTACATGATAACCGATTTAATTTTCAGCTACCTTAAAATAATTAACATAAAATTGAACTTCATATAACCCACAAACATAAGTGATGCAACTTATTTCTGGGACTCTAAAATGTCTCTGCTCAATAAAGAAAGGCTGATATGCCTCATTTTTCTAAAGCAAAGTAGTTCATCCTTTTTGCTGCTTTAATTTCAAGTACAGTTATTTTGACATTCGGTGCTCATTACCCAGCTTAACATAAAGTCATAAAGTCTAGGAACAGGACAGAACCTGTCAATCTTCTTACTTTTATTTTTATTAATGTGTGAATTTAAAATGAATTAAACACTTATATTAATTTAATACTATCATAAAAGGGAATTTAATTGGTTTTTTTTCCAAATTAGTTAAACACCAGTGAACTCATCTGCTGCCAAGGCCAGCAAGGCTTCAAGAGTTCATAAAAGCAGCTGAAAGTCCTTGTAAACAATAGCTGTTCCTAATAAGACCACATTAAGCTCTCTATTCCACTGAATTAAGAAGCATGAAATAATTTTAATGATAAAAGTTAATATTTAAACAAAAACTATAATGCCAGCATTTTATCTACCAGTGGTGTCTCTCACTTTGTTTTTGTTCTTACAGTCTGTCTAACAAATTAAGGAGGCTCCTGACATTCAAGCAATGTGATATTAAAATGTGTGGCTTAGCAGAAACGAAGAAAGTAGTAAAAAAATCAGCTGCAAACCTAAAAAATAGATTACAGGGAATTAGGTCTCAATTGTTGTCACTATATGGCATTCTAGTGACAAAATGAATTCTAGATAAACAGAATCAATCTCTGCCATTTTTTCTTTAAAAAGTTTTTTTTAAACTGTGTATTCATTGACTAAACAGCTTTGATGAAAAAGGAACAGCTAAATCAAAGCACTAGCGCTGGCTACATAGCATCAAATATTTAATTGTGGTAACACTGCAAAATATGTCTATATGGAAATGTTTGTATTAATGTACCCGCTCTCTGCAGAAAGGTCATTAAGAGAAACAAAAATCTGAGAGAATGCATGCAGCTGCTATGATACTTTTGTGATGCATGGGTTGCTTTGCATCTGTTGTAATGCTTGCCAAGGCTAACCATCTTGTCATGATCCCCTTGCATTAATACAAAAAACCTATTATTTATTTGTTAATCAGTGATGAGAACACCACAAGTAAAAAGAAAATCCTAATTCTCAGTTTACAAACTAGAAGGCAAACCAAGCTTCATTTATTGGAAATTAAAAAAAAATCTATAAAAACAATAACTACAATTTTTAAATACTAAGGGCTCTCTACATTCTTCACGTTATGAATCTTGCAGCACTTAATGGTTTTGAAGCACTGATCATCAGGGAGCTAGTAGTCATCAGAATCTCATTACTCAACCAGTCAGCATCCTGATTGCTATCATCCAACAATTTACTAAATCAGATATGAACATTCAGTGAACCACTATCATGTAAGTGGGAGCCCTCAGGGGAAACTACCCTTCCTATTTACTATATACAGAAGAAATATTTGGGGTTTTTTTTCCCTCTATAAAATACGCAAAGGTTTCTGAGCCAGGGCTTTATAATGTATTATAATTTCTAAGCAATTGGGTTGGCTAACAGCTGCCAGAAAGATTAGACAGTTGCATAATCATAAGGAAAATCTAATCAACTTCTCAACTAGTATCAATTAATTTCAGTAAGAGCTAGGAAAAATTGTAAAGTATAGCAAAAAAAAAAACCCCAAAACCTAAAGGATAAGACAACATAAAGGAACAGTAAGTAAAATATAAAGAACAGTATTATTTAAGACTATTCAGAAGAAATTACTTCAGATAGTTACAGTTAAGAGGCAATTATATGTCTGAATAAAGCACGCCTATAAAAGTCATGCTAACAAAGCTTTAGACCACGATATTTAGCTACAGACAATAAAAAGGTCAGAAAATAACCATATTACCCTGAATGGATTCTGAATCTGGATCTGATTCTGGTCAGAATCTGAAAGTTTCTGCCCCAGGGAGTGGTTTACAGGCCTTTCTCATTGCACCAAGGGGGGAGTATTTGCTGCTGTCCTTAATATGCATGGCTTACACTTAGCTCCATTTTTAAAACAACTCAGTTTTCTACCACACTGCATTAGATCTTTAATTGCTCAGTAACTGTTTTCCTTCCAAAAATGGCTTAGTGCAACATCCAGCCAGCCCTTATTCAGCAGTCTCCCAGTGTAATTCTCCTCTTCTACCAGCCATCATCACTTACACATGCTTTGGCTCTTAGGACAATATATACTTAAAGTAAATGCACAAGATAATTCAGAAAGTTATTCTAATCAAATGTAGTTATGCAAATGCCATTCTCTGATGTCAAGATAAATATAAGAATTTCAAGAATAGCCAGGTCCTAACTGCCATCTTAAGGACAACATCCTTGTTACAAAGCCTATAGTCTATGGTCTTCCTACTCTCCATCTTCGGATATGAAATCTAGCTACTTGCGAGTCTGTCAGGATCTGTTTGAACCTTCCTCTGTTACTCACCAAGTCTCAGGACATATGCAGAAGAAATTAGCCTCTTCTACTTGCAGTGGATAGTTTTGCAAAAGCACACAGAAATTTAGCTTGTGCCTTGAACAAAATCACAGCCTTCAACATCTACCAGTTTTCAGAGAAGCCGATTGAAATGCAAACTGATACTGTGAGAAAGATCAAGATTATCATGTCCTAGAAACATGGCTGGACATTTCTTGCATCTCTGTGTTGATGGGCTTATTTGCTGAAAAAATCAGCACCTCAGTTCAGAAGTTGCAAATGTGATCCATTTTGTCATCAAATGATGGACACTTTGAGGATGAGGGTAAGAGATATCTATACTCCAGTCCCTGCTCAAATTAAGAAAGGAAAAAGAAGAGTAAATTCAAATTCAGGTAGGCATATAAATGCCCTGAAGTCAGGCTGAGTTCTCTGACACTGGTATCGGCAGAAATTCTTGCATTTACATGGAGCATCATTTTTGATTGCACAAAAAGAATAAAAACCCCAACACTGATGTTTTCTGTGCTTTTTTTTGCAATCACACTTTGCAGAATAAATCTCAATCATGAATTGCCTTGTCACCCTGAAGTGCTTACAGGCAATGCTATAACCCAGTGTCACCTTTGGTAAAGAACTATTATTCTACCCCTCAGAAAAAACACTCACATCCTAAACAACACGTGGAGACCCAGTGGACTAGCAGCAAATACACATTTCAAATAGGATACCAAGCTGTTCCCACAACTGAGAGGCTTAAAAATAAAGACATTTAAAGATTCTGACACTTCAAAAATCAGCCCAGTGAAGTTGATGTGCTCAGTTACACAGGACACTAAGAGCATGCGACACCAATGCTTTGTACTGTCAGAAGTCTTTCTGTGAATACTGATAAATTCAAGAGCTTTCTTGTCTTTAAAGTCCTCAATAGATTTAACTGACTGTACCTAAGAATGACCTAAAGCTCCCAGAGAAAACTACTTCTCAGTCAATAAACGGGAACTTTGGGGTATAGCTGGGTTTTCCCCTTGCAGATAGAACACAGAGAATGCAACATCCATAGTTCTAGTATCAGGGAATTAATTGTAAGATGCCTGTAAGTATAAGATTTACTTTTGGAAAACCTAGACAAGACTTAATATCCAAGGTATGTACTGTGTTACTGAATGTTATGCTGATTAAGAAAAGAGATCTTAACTTTTAAGTTGCAAAGAAAAAGACTGACATGGGGTTTTTTTCCTATTTACATTTCTATTTGATTAAAGTATTCCAGGCAGTTTGCCTTCAAAACATAGGCTGTTCAGAAAGTCAGATAAACAGCTCATCATAGAGAATGATAAAACAGGACAAACACAGCAAAACGAACAAAACACAGTTATGTTAGAACTAGATTACACAGTTATAGGAAGTGATTCTCTAAAAATCACACCAAAGAAAAACAGTGCAGATGGAGACATGCATGACGTTTTAGAAATAGATAATTTATAAAGCAAATTATTTAAAAATGTCTCTTTAACTCATTTGAAAACTTCTTAAACCAGAAGAATGGTATCTGTCTTAAGGACAATCAGTTAGATGCTGAAATATCCAAATAGCCTTTTCTTAACACTTTACATTTTTGCTGCGTGGTATCTGGGAAACTGGATACAAAACAGAGAAGGCTGCAGTATTTAAATGTTTTTTTTTCATTTCTTGTTATGTACTGACAACAGTTTTCTATGGAAATATGCTTGTTAAAACAGTGAGGCTTCAATTTGCTATTTCTACTCTTGTCATGGAAATTGCATTGCTCAACACCACATGGGAGACTCCCTGACATATGCTTTTAACCCTTTAATATGATGAATTTCAAATCCTTCCTAAAATAATCAGAAACAGGCTGGAAGGTGTCTTAAGAGGTTATTTACTCCAGCTGTACCTCTAAGCACAAATTTCTAACACAAACCTTTTTCAACATCTTCTTAAAAACTTCCAATAATAGAAATGCCACAATTCCCTAACCCATCTAGTCTAATAGTTAATCATCTTTAGTACATCAGAGGATTTTATAAAATAAAAATAGTAATAGATCAGAAGTTCCCTTGCTATAATTTCAAACTACTACTCTTTGTCCTAGCCCTGGTAAGCAGAAAAGCTGCTGCTTCTTTCTACCTTCCTCTTATCAACTCATTCATATATCTGAAAATTCCTTTGTTCTATCAGTCATCTCTTCAAGAGATTAAATAACCCACATTCTTTCAAAGATCAGATTTCTTGGGATCTCTGTCCACGCTTCTTATTCTCTGGATTCTTCACTTCAACAGGACATTTATGATGAAACCTAAAACCACTGTGTTTTATACAATGACCATAATAAAGGTCATATTAAATATCTCAGAATTCCTTCCAAACCTGATAGAAATTTTACAGTAGAATTATTTCATTGCAATTTACAAACAGAAATCACCACATTGTCTTAACCTATACTTTTTTTTTTACAGCTGCCTTAATGTTTTGATGTCACACATAGTTGGCACTATTACACTTACTCATTGCACATGCTCATTCTTTTCTCTCTAGCTGTACTTATCACACCGTTACTAAGAGGCACCCTAAGAATGCCCACAATGCAATCGGAGGAAAGGCCCTTCTGATCCAGTGTCTTCCTCTAGTTGTAACCAGTAGCAGGTGCTATGGGGAAGCAAATAAGAACAGAGAATGAACAGAAAAGGGGAAAAGAATAGTGGTAGATCTTCCTGGTTTACGGCAATCTGCTGTTTAGGGACTTCCTGGGCCAAAAGTATTAACACTGGCAAGAATTTAGACAGTAGCAAACTGATATTTTCTTCTTGGTTTTTTTAGGTTTGGGTTTTTTAGTTTTTTTATTAAATCTTCACATTTCATTGGCTTTTTGATCACTGTTTTGGACGGTACTGACACTGCCATGGAACTCTCTCAAATAGCTTTCATAGGTGGCAACACAGTGACATTGGATCCAAACGTGTCTTCAGGCTTCTGACTGGAATCAGTGCTCCAACTCAGAGCTGCTTATTTGTGAGAAACAATGGCATTTTTAAATATCTCTTTTACTATGATGAGAACAGCCAGAGCATTCAAAAGGAAGAAAAGATCATTTTTGCACTGACACCTACATAACAAAATACACTATGAAGGAATACTGCCTATAGGCACAGTAAGACATTTCAAAAACCCTTCTATTTTTCCACTTCCACTGATATGAGCTGTAAGGTTTCTGTTGCTTTAGATGGAGGGGCAGAAGGGGGGGAAGGTAAGTGAAAGGTACCTTTTTATAACACTTCGACACTTTTTGTAGAAAAGAACTCTTTATATGCATCACAAAAATTTCAAAATATTCATCACATTGTCACCTCTCACACCAGGAGCATGACTGCTTTGCTGGACATGGCTGTTGCTAACCAAAGAAAGGAGGGATTTCAAAGGACATATTTTAAAAGAACGTATCTTTACGCAATAGGACCTATGGATACCTATTTAAATATGGAAGTTTCTAATCAAACTTCCTAAGTATGACTGCTTCTGGAGTTGAGTTTAGTCATTGTACTAGTCAGCATGATTCCTTATCCCAACTAAATATAGGAAAGACTTGTCTGTCATTGAAAATATGGAAAGTATAGAATTATTGTAGAAATGATCCAATCAATAACTGAATGTACTAAAATATGCACTCTAAATTAAAAAGACTTAAGCAACTCTATCAAAATATAGTTAATAGATATGGCACTCCAGAAATGCCTTGAAGGTGAAGCAGAATCCACTGGTCTACGTCACTACACTTGTCCCCATGGAGGTAAATTCAACTGCCAATGATACCAACACTGGCCTACCTCTCATCTAGTGATAACAATGACTTGCAGTGCCTTATTATAGTTTTAGTTTACACTACCTTAACATCATCCACACATGCTATGAAATCATACTATGTGGTTTAATAAGCTAACCTGATTATGTTGAGACTTTTGGAGGGAAGAATGTGGCAGGGAATGGAAAGGTTAGAGAGACTTCTTCGCTTTAATTAAGGAAACTTTGGTTTGGTTTTGTTATTTGGACAGTAATTATAAGTCTGGTTTTTGTGCTGTTTTTTGTGAGTGTCAATTGCCTTAAAAATCTAAATTTCTCATTAGCTGGTGATTAGATATAGCTTCTGGTTAGATTTAATTTGGGGATCTCAAGTGCAAGAAGCATAAACCTATTTAAGCCTTTAATTCCTAATAAGAGCAATATGGTGGCTTGGGATGTTGCTGGCTTCAGTGGGATCTGAGTCCCAGGGAAGGCAGGCAAATCATAAGGGCTATATAAAATACCATGAGATTGGCAGACAGTAGTACCATTAAGATCCATCTCTGAAAATTGACAAAAATAAACTCACTTGTGCATATTCAGCATGCTTTTGTTCCTTTTTTTGCCACCATCATATATTATCTTTATTTTAGAAGCTTTATATCCATTAAATTAAAAAAAAAAATCCTCTCTGTGAGCCTAGTTAAGTAGACTCTGTGTTGCTGTTCCCTCTAACAGAGACCACTCAAAGGCCAAGTCTTTTATTACAGATTATTACTCTTCTCCATCAAGGAACTTTACTAAAAAACAAACAAACAAACAAAAAACCCAAAACAAAACCCCTGTAAAACAAACTATGTTTTGAAGTTAATTTAGATAAATGTGACTATGAAGAACTCCCCCCCCAGCAAAAAATATATAATGCTTAAATACTTTTATTTTAAATATAACTTCAAACATTTTTACTATGTGATTTGAAAAATACAGGTTAATGTCTCAAAATGTTCCTGTTTTAACATTGTTTTTTCGTAGCCTTAAGTAGCTAAAATTCATACAATATACCCTAATGTTTGATAAAATATATATCAAATAGTGTAATAGAATATATAGTGTGTATATATATAGTATACATACTGTATACAATATAGTATATAATAGTGTATATATACACACAAATAGCTGCTAATAAATAACCGCCATATTAAGAAGTCAGGAATCCATATGTTTACACATATAAGGAAAGATATAATAGCTGTAAAATTCAAGTATTAAAAGTAGTCTTTTCATGTTTTCTCTTTGGGAAAATCATTTGAAGAAAGTCAAAAGTGAGAAGACTTGATCCTACAAGCCAAATCACATTTAGTACTTTTAAAGTTCCTTTGAGCTGCAGCAAATGGACTTTTTTTGGCCTAAGGTCATCTAATAATGGGCAAGGCTGGGAGCAAGGAAAGTTCAGCCAGTGGAATCACTGTCTTACATTGAGGGACAGCATAAACATTTGATAATTTAGGATCTTGGAATCAGAGTTAATTTTCAATCATATATAAGTCAGACAACAGTTGTATGGCAAGAATGAGCAATGTTATTCCCATGGTCCAAGTCCAATGTGAATTTCAACAAAATGTTTGCACCTTCCGGTCATGTTCTGTACACTCCTCTCACTGAGATTTCTGGTAATTAAAGAAGATTGATAGAATCAAGAATTCTTGATTGGCCATATTGGTTTGTCTTTATAAAGATAAGAGATTTCCCTAATTACAGGTAAGACAGTCCAATCTAATTTGTTTTCTTTGGACATGTTGGTATTTCAGGCCATGAAAGAAATGCAAGACTATGTAGAACCTTTGCCATTCCTAGCGAGCATTTTATGCTGTGAACAATTCATTACACTTAAACAACTATTAGCGTGAAGATGTATTCATCAATAAGAATAACACCCTACAGTGGTGGCAATCCTCTCACCTGTTTTTGACTTCATTAATTCCCCACTCCCACAAATTAATTTCAGAGACAAATTTAAAGTAGGAATTTTATGCATTGCAGTTTGCCCATAACTCAAGCAGCTGAGCAATTCCTAATTTATGTAGTTGTTGAAACAGCATTGACTCTGAAAAAAAAAATGTATAAAAATGTGAAGGAATTGGATTTTGTTTTCCAATACCAACAATGTAACATTTTTACATATTAGTGTATTTTCTTAGTCCGTCCATTTGTGACCAGCTATGCAATCCTTTGTAATCAGCATAGTTTTGATTGAGCTACAAGCCTAAAACTTATTTTAACTCAAATGGTTTAGACATTTACACAACAAAACAATTACAAAAACAAAGCCTTTATTTAATATGAAAGGGAAAAATTATTTTGGTATCGGTGTAAAAAAGTTCCTTGACTAAAACTATTTTCATTAAGTATGGTATAAATTCATCAATAGTAGGTCAAAACCTGCATGTTTCCACCTCAACACAGTAACCAAAAAATTATTTTTGCATTACTACAACATATCTAGAATGGATTAAAATTACAGCTATTATTTCTTGAAAGGATGCACAGTTAAACACCTTTATTTCGTACTGAGAGGCACTTAATACTCTCAGTACTGACAAAATGGATTTATAATGCTTATTACTTTTTCACATATCTCATCTATATGCTTTATGTACAAATACTTAATGATATTGATTACTTAATAAAAGCATTTATGTGAATGTTCAGAAATATCCTAGAGTTAAGGACCTCAACTATACCTCATTTCATGAGAATGAATGTGTTTATTTGTAAATCCATCTGCATCGCTTTGCATATTCAATAAATAAAGCTAAAATTATGAATGAATAAACCCACAAAATTTGCTATGACAAATTTGTAACAAGAATGAATAGACACATTGAAACACTAATAATTTCTGCAAACGTTTTAAGCAAATAGGTATATATCAAGAGCTGATGCTGAGAGCACTTATAGAATCGAGTTCAAGTAAGTGGAACTCATTTAATTCTCTGGATGGCTGAGAAGGTCAAGGTAAGATTATATAAAGGTACAAAGTTTGTTGGTTGTGAGAATATGTCACTTTAAAAAAAAAAATAATCCTAAACCACAGACATACATACAAACAGTACTGCCCATGTTTAATGATTCTTTTCTTCAGTGCATTTCAGGAAATAAGTAACCTCACCTTGCCAAACCCCTGAAAGGTCTCTGAGTAGGGAATTATGAAGATCTAAGTATAAAAATGAAGAAATAGGCATCTTAGGCTTCGATATTTTCTAATTCCAGCAAACTGATTCCAATCTATTCTGAACATTTATTTATATACATACATCAATTTTAGAAAATAGATCAGCCTACAACAAAGTTGAGATATGAGACACCTGTAGTTTCAACTCAGATGCTAAAAGAAAAAAAACATCAGAGCAAAACTCTGGATGTTTAAAGCTTCTATTCTGCTTTAAGATTTTCATTATTTTTATACATTATTCATTTATTTCTAGCAGCATTGAATATCCTAAGGATATTCACATCCTTATTTAAACTAAGAATGCTTAATCACACTAAACTGTGATTAATGCTTTTCAGGCTTTACTCTGCTGATTGTTATTTTCATATTTTGGCAGCTTGCTAAATATTACCATGTACATTTAAGGAAAATAATTAACTAAACTGATTTTTCTCCTCTCTGGAAGTAATTTTGTTTATATGCTTGCTCCCCCCAAATCTTAGCCATAAATGGAAGCATCCCATTTATCAAAAAGATTGGGCACTATAAATTGTAAAATTAAACATTTAGACATCTTAGTAGAATGGATTAGATGTTAACTGTGTCATCTAATATAAGGAAATATCTATTAAAAATACATTTGATAGTAGATATTTTCTCCTAACACTAAAAAGCTGGGAAACAAGAAATTCTTATAATATTGCCAAATTGAAAACCATGCATAATTCAGCACTCAAATTGAATTTTAATCTTTTTATAATGCTTGGGGAAATATTTTATGCTTGTGAAAACTAAGGAGATAAAGAACATTACAAACCAAATCATTGCTTTTATGTTCGGTCAGAAATGATACAATAGGTAATAGAAATCAGTTCTTTGAATCGGTGATAGGAATAGGAAGCACCCTGAACATTACAGATTCACATCCAAGTTTACAGGATTGTTCAAGGAAATAAAAAAATACGGCATGCGGAATGCAGGAAACTTTTAATCACAGAAGGGAAGAGTGAACCCCTCTGAGACTTTAAACAGAGGAAGAGCTGAAAGAAGTCACCCATCAATAGAAGCTGCTGCATTTTCCTACTATGCTCTTCCAGTGAACTACCTTGTGACTATATCCATCCCTCCCTGCAAACTGGTTATAGCTGCCTCTTAGAGTGCCTCCTTTTTCACAAATCACTGGTCTCTAGTAAAATACTTTTTTTCTTTCATACCCACCACGGACAAAAGGGATTCTGTCTGAGAGCTGTAAAGAGCAATACTTCCAAAACCACTGTCTTTAGAATTGGTAGAAAGACCAACAACAACAACAACAAAAAAGCAATCAAACAAAAACCATTACAGTTGCTGTCGGCACCAAGAAACAATCCAGCAGAAAGAATCAAGGCTGGTATTTCATTCACACTGTGAAAACACAGCATTTGTTTAGAAGTGTAATAAAGATGCCCTTCTTAAATCAACAGTTATTTATTCTGATTCTGTAACACTAATCAAACCACCACAGAATCATCCTAGGGTATGTATCAAGGACTATTTGATTCATGAGTACCCCCACACAACAAATTACTGCTTCGGTTGGCTCAACAGGTCTACCAGAAGCTGTTTGTAAAAAACCATGGTTGTTTCACCACCTCATCCCCTTCAAAATACTCTGAAAAATCCTGCATGGCAACACAGTACTAGTACATAAAAAGAGCTTATTACAAGTCACATTTATTACACTTGTCATGTAAATGTACTCTTTCTTCTCCCCTTCCTCTATAGTTTTCATAACTCGGAATAAATATTTTTTCTCAGTTCCTTAGGTACTTTTATATTGGAGTTGTTAACTTATACCCAAAGCCATTCCTCAACATAGGATAAATCTGCAGCAGCAGGGAAGGATATATATCCTTTCTTCTTCACCTTTCTGGCCTAGGTATTTTGTGAGGTCTCTGATGTCCAAGATAACTACTTCTACACATTGTGTCTTTGGGAAGATCCGTGAACTGGCTCATTGTCTCACACAGACTAGCCTGCAGATGAGAGTGCTAAGGTAAACACTTAATTCTGCTTGTACTCAGTGAACAATGAACTTCAAAACCAGGATACCTACTTGAATTAATAGTGTCCAAGATTTCCATGCCATGTAGTTGCCACTCATCCTGATGCAAATCCCAGCCCAGACTTTCTTGGATATTACTGCTGGTTTCAGCAGATGGTTACACATTAAGAAGAATTAGTCATGGTGTTAACAGAGAAGAAAATAACACAGAGTTGGCCAAGAACATGTTTATTTCTCTTTTAGTACTACTTTTGCTCATTCTCAGCCACATTGGAGATACTATTCTCATATCATTAATAAAGATTAGTTGTTTTGCTGCAGCAGTTGTTTCATTTTGCTTTATAGGTAATCAGAATTTGTTTGATATTAATTTTTCAGTTCTTCAAGTGCTAGAAATTAGGAAGATAACATCTGCCGGGAAAGTTAGCCCCATATTTGCTGAGCAGAGAAAGAAGGTTATGCATTAGAAATAAACCATTTTTACAGAGGAGGCTGGGAAAAAAGCCAAGGAACTGCTGTCTGCATTTCACTAGAAGAAATGACAACTAGATCCAGGGCTTGAGACATCATTAACAGAGCAGTGGGTTCAAACAGGTCTTTAATATTTAATTTTGTATGTATAATATTAAAGGCATTACACTCTGATATTTGCAGATCTAGCAGTCATTTATTTGCTTCAGTAAGATGGCCACAGTCATAAAATAGAAGATGCAGTGCTATTCCAGCAAAACTGGGGAGGCAGGGAAGGTGGTTGGGATTTTTGGCTCAGATTAAATCTTTAGTTGCTTTTATTTCTCAAGAGCAGTTGGGATAGTCACTTTTCCCCAAACAGCACTATTTTGTGTCACACACTTTAGGTGGACCAAAAGTGAATACTGATACATTTTATTGTTATTTGGTTTTACTCATTAGCATTCTAGAACACTGAAGCTGCTTTATTTACCAATGAAGCAATTGCTTCACCTTGGAAACCAAAAGACACATTATTTAAGTCGGCCACATAACCGAGCTTTTGCAGCTGTCCACTCTTTCAAACAATCAGATCCATTAACAAAAAAAGCCATACACATTTCCTAACCTTATCTCTGAAAAAAGGATTCACGGAAGCCACAGTGTGCACCTTACCATTCTTGTCAATTATATAGTAAATATGACACAATTAAATAAATTAATTTTCTGATAATTAGAAATTCCTACAAAGGGACTTTTTGAAACAAAGCTACTTTCTTGATTAGAAGGGAGAATAAATTAGAAAAAATTATTGGGCCAGACCCATATGTGTTTTACTGGGCCAGACCCATATTGTCTTCACTTTTTTCAGTAGCACAATGACAACTCATGCTAGATGAAAATCTGACTTGTTATTATTTCAAATGGATCTTGTCCATTTCCTTAATAAACTGGAGTTAATCTATTAAATGCACAAATAGCCTCTAGATTATGCAAAAGACAACGCCAAGAATGAATAGAGAGTTTGTTTCCTTTTATCTGAACAGGAATAAGTGTCAGTCTTGTCTTCATGAAAAGCATCCTATTTTTCTTTTCTCATAAAAATTCCTGAAGCAAACAACAGAAAGCACTAGTGT
Organism: Haliaeetus albicilla; assembly: GCF_947461875.1. Taxonomy (NCBI): domain Eukaryota; kingdom Metazoa; phylum Chordata; class Aves; order Accipitriformes; family Accipitridae; genus Haliaeetus; species Haliaeetus albicilla. Next base: position 21,317,977 of record NC_091491.1, on the reverse strand, counting down.
CAGTAACTGCCAATAGTTGCAACATTGATATGAGTAATCCTCTTTGATGTAGGTCAGTGCAAGTCAAAGGGTCCTGGCTGTACAGGCACAAGATTCTAATGTTAGTGATGAGGTCACTATATGATCAGAAATCCTATGATTATTACAGTATTGTATGGCAAGAAAAAGAAGACAGGAAAACAGACCAGAAATATGCATATATATATATATATTTGTGATATAACAGAAAGAGCAACCACCATTAAATTTTAAAAGACTACCAAATTAAATGAAAAATAAATTTCCATCACTCATGGTGAAGACCCCTATACCTAGAAACAACCAAAAATTGAAAAAGCCTTTCTGTATAACCTCTTAGACATAGACGGTCATTTATGTTGAAGTGCACAAAAAATGAACAGCTGAGAATACTCTGCCCCTTGCATGAAGGGCTCAGCACCCAGCAAGATGTTATTCTGTTGTAGCAAGAGGAGTAATGTGCAGGCTCTTAAGGTTTTCCCAGGGTGATGGTATAACACATTTCCAGGTGTGGGAAATCAGAACTGGATAAGATAACACATAGCCCAAGATTCTGGATATTTTATAAGCTTGTTCACATCCAAAACTTTCAAATCTAAGTGAAAAAGCTTATATATCAAGGAAGCATAGCAAGTGAATTCAGGATCATCTTTCTAAGCTAGTGATCTTCCTCTCATCATTTAATAGCACTGAAGTCAGAATTACTGTACTGTCTAAACTGAAAAAACTTGTCCTGTAAGTAGAGACCATATGCTATGGACTGTTTGTGAAGAAAACCAGTAATCAAAATATTGAAAATAACTTCATTTCTCTGTCTTAATCACAATTTCTAAGAGAAACAAGGTTGGGGGGGGGGGAGGAAGAAATATAAGAAGCACTATTAAGAGCCAAAGAAGGCAATGCTACTTTCCCTCACCAACACACACACACACTCACAAAGTTGCTATTCTGTAGAAGATGTTTTGTTGTTAGCCTCCTTTGTTTGTACATTTGTATATACACCATTATATGGAGCTCTGCAGCTTACATTTTCCTGCTTTGCTCTGCTAACCTGTGCTGCTCAACACATAGTGCAGGAAAGAGTGCAGAGCAGAAATGTCTTGTCGTACCTAGGAAAAGTGATTCATTCTCGTACTAATGGACTGATTATATCTGGAATAATTTGATAGACAACAGAGCATAAGAATTGTGTCCTTAAAATCTACTTCAAGTGCAGACAAAGATAAACAAAATTGTAAAAAAGCTAAAATTAAATGTTTATAAAGTTGAGGCAATTGAAAAATATGCAATAAGACATGAGAGATAAACAGCTACATTTCAGGATTATCCTACCTCTTCTAAGTTTCCACAGTAAAAAAAAATTAAATACTCAGATGGTTTTAAACTCCTAAGAATTTTTTTTCTTTATTTTTAAGGAGATAAATATACACAGAGACATATCCTTGTATACATATTAATAGGAAGTTGACGTATATGCCTGTACTTTGACCAGTTCAGATAGGATCCTGAAACTGAAGCAACCATGCTTTTGAAAATGGTAGAAACCATCTTACAAAACTGTCCTGGTTTCAGCTGGGATAGAGTTAACTGTCTTCCTAGTAGCTGGTACAGTGCTATGTTTTGAGTTCAGTATGCAAAGAATGTTGATAACACTGATGTTTTCAGTTGCTGCTAAGTAATGTTTAGACTAAAGTCAAGGATTTTTCAGCTTCTCATGCCCAGCCAGGGAGAAAGCTGGAGGGGCACAAGAAGTTGGCACAAGACACAGACAGGGCACCTGACCCAAACTGGCCAAAGGGGTATTCCATACCATGGGACGTCACATCTAGTATAGGAACTGGGGCAAATGGGGGTGGGGGGAATCGCCACTCGGGGACTAACTGGGTGTCGGTCGGCGGGTGGTGAGCAATTGCACTGCGCATCATTTGTACATTCCAATCCTTTCATTATTGCTGTTGTCATTTTATTAGTGTTATCATTATCATTATTAGTTTCTTCTTTTCTGTTCTATTAAACCGTTCTTATCTCAACCCATGAGTTTTACTTCTTTTTCCCAATTTTCTCCCCCATCCCACTGGATGGGGGGGAGTGAGTGAGCAGCTGCGTGGTGCTTAGTTGCTGGCTGGGGTTAAACCATGACAAAACCAAAAAGGAATGTGTGTCCTGGTTTCGGCTGGGATAGAGTTAATTTTCTTCCTAGTAGCTGGTATAGTGCTATGTTTTGGGTTCAGTATGAGAAGAATATTGATAACACACTGATGTTTTCAGTTGTTGCTAAGTAATGTTTAGATGAAGTCAAAGATTTTTCAGCCTCATGCCCAGCCAGCAAGAAGACTGGAGGGGTACAAGAAGTTGGGAGGGGACACAGCCAGGACAGCTGACCCAAACTGGCCAAAGGGGTATTCCATGCCATGTGATGTCACGCCCAGTTTATAAACTGGGGGGAATTGGCCAGGGAGGGGGGATTGCTGCTCAGGAACTAACTGGGCATCTGTTGGTGGGTGTGAGCAATTGCATTGTGCATCACTTGTTTTGTATATTCCAATCCTTCTATTATTATTATTGTCATTTTGTTATTGTTATTATTATCATTATTAGTTTCTTCCTTTCTGTTCTATTAAACTGTTATTATCTCAACCCACGGGTTTTACTTTTTTCCCCCTGATTCTCTCCCCCATCCCACTGGGTGGAGGGGGAGCGAGCAGGCAGCTGCATAGTGCTTAGTTGCTGGCTGGGGTTAAACCATGACATTAAGCAAGACAGAAAAAATTAAAATGAAGGTTGGAATATGAAAGAAGGAGTGCACACATAACAGTCAATAGATTTGTACAAGGAACATGAAAGGCAGCAATTATATTAGTAACAGTAATTTATTTCAATAGATTCTTAAGTGCACATTGATGGTCACCAAATAATGAATGGTAATCAAACCGGGCACTTAAGTGACTGCCTGAAATCTGTGTCAGAGGAAAGAATTAAATTTTGATTTCCCAAGTCCTCTGGGCTCTATTTCCTTTAAAGAACAATTACACATCCATAGCTGGGTCAAAGAGGAAATTACAAGAATTTGTAATTGTAATTAGATAAGAGAGAACTGGCTGACAGGTGAGGTGTGAGGTGGAAATACAAGCTAGCAGATCAGAGGCCTTCTTAGTCAATTCAAGTTTTCGTTGACAACTAATGGAAGAGAGGGAAGGCTCCTCTCTTTCACTCCTTCTCTATGTTCTTTCCGTTCTTGTCAGCAAAACAGCATAATGGCTTAAGTGCAGAACACTGAAATATTAATTCCTATGCCCTAGTTTTGTGCTCTGTGCACCCTCCTGAAGTGTAATAAGTTACTTATTTTGGTTGTCTTGATAAAAAATTGATCACTTCTGATCAGTGCAAACCTCTTTAAAAGGCTTTTTTTACTCAAGTGTAAACTTAAATACCACCACAACCAAGCAGCTTTGGTGCATTCAGAGAGCAGAAAAGCACAGTGCAATATGACGAACAAAACAAAGTTTTTGATAAATGATAGCAGTTCATTTTATCAGCAATCCTGGTCGACGGGGGAGGTCCCAGATGACTGGAGGCTTGCCAACGTGACGCCCATTTACAAGAAGGGTCAGAGGGAGGATCCAGGGAACTATAGGCCTGTCAGCTTGACCTTGGTGCTGGGGAAGATTATGGTCTTGAGAGTGTTCACACGGCAGGTGCAGGACAAACAGGGGATCAGGCCCAGTCAGCATGGGTTTACGAAAGGCAGGTCCTGCTTGACCAACCTGATCTTCTATGACCAGGTGACCCGCCTAGTGGATGAGGGGAAGGCTGTGGATGTTATCTTCCTTGACTTCAGCAAGGCCTTTGACACTGTCTCTCATGGCATACTCCTTGAGAAACTGGTGTCTCATGGCTTGGACAAGTGTACTCTTCGCTGGGTGAAAAACTGGCTGGATAGACGAGCCCAGAGGGTTCTGGTGAATGGAGTTAAAACTAGTTGGCAGGTCACAAGTGGTGCTCCCCAGGGCTCAGTATTGGGGCTGGTTCTTTTTAATATCTTTATCAATGATTTGGATGAGGGGATTGAGTGCACCCTCAGCAAGTTCGCAGACGACACCAAGTTGGGAGGCAGGGTTGATCTGCTCAAGGGTAGGGAGGCTCTACAGAGAGATCTGGACAGGCTGGATCGATGGGCCGAGGCCAATTGTATGAGGTTCAACAAGGCCAAGTGCTGGGTCCTGTACTTGGGTCACAGCAACCCCATGCAGTGCTACAGGCTTGGGGAAGAATGGCTGGAAAGCTGCCCGGCAGACAAAGACCTGGGGGTGCTGGTTGACAGCCAGCTGAATATGAGCCAGCAGTGTGCCCAGGTGGCCAAGAAGGCCAATGGCATCCTGGCCTGTATCAGAAATAATGTGGCCAGCAGGAGCAGGGAGATGATTGTTCTCCTGTACTCGGCACTGGTGAGGCTGCACCTCAAGTACTGTGTTCAGTTTTGGGCCCCTCACTATAGGAAAGATACTGATGTGTTGGAACATGTCCAGAGAAAGGCAACAAAGCTGGTGAGGGGCCTGGAGCACAAGTCTTATGAGGAGCGGCTGAGGGAGCTGGGGCTGTTTAGTCTGGAGAAAAGGAGGCTGAGGGGAGACCTTATCTCTCTCTACAACTACCTGAACATGAGGTTGTAGTGAGGTGGGTGCTGGTCTCTTCTGTCAGGTGGCTGGAGATAGGACGAGAGGAAATGGCCTCAAGTTGCGGCAAGGGAGGTTTAGGCTGGATATTAGGAAAAATTTCTTTACTGAAAGGGTTGTCAGACATTGGAACAGGCTGCCCAGGGAAGTGGTGGAGTCACCATCCCTGGAGGTATTCAAAAAGCGTGTAGACAAGGCACTTCAGGACATGGTTTAGTGGGCATGGTTGATGGTTGGACTTGATGATCTTGAAGGTCTTTTCCAACCTAAATGATTCTATGATTCTATGATTCTTTCAATGCAAATAAGTATTAAGTCTGAAAATTTCACGAGACAAAAACTGACTCTGAATAAATATTATGACTACAGCATTCACAAAACTACCTGAAATATTTAGCATCTATTTCCTTTTGTGTATTCAGGTTTCTGTTTCATAGAGTTTACCTACTGATTTATCAATCTCAAAAATTAATTATAAACTAAGACCAGTACAGCTTATTTCAGCACCTTAAATTATTTCCCATTAGTTGTGGGAATAACAATGACTCAGTTTTCACTTTTTATTCAAAGTTGAATGTTCATTCTTAAATCTGCTTTCACTTCTCTTCTGATGTTTGGATTTTTGCATTTTTGTTATAGGAACAGAGTTCAAAACGTCATATTTTCATAATAAAAGTATCCCAAAATGATTTAACAAAAATTTGTTATTTTTGTAACAAAGCAATTGCATTGTGCATCACTTGTTTTGTATATTCCAATTCTTTTATTTTTATTATTATTGTCATATTAGTAGTATTATTATAATTTTCTTCCTTTCTGTCCTATTAAACTGTCTTTATCTCAACCCACAAGTTTTACTTTTTTTTCAAATTGTGTCCCCCATCCCACTGGGTTGGGGGGAAGTGAGCAAGCAGCTGCATGGTGCCTAGTTTCTGGCTGGGGTTAAACCATGACACAAACCAATAAACTGGCGTCACATTCGATCAGGTAACTAAAAACCTGAACTAGTTATATTTCCAGTCAATCTTTGCATTAATATCTAATCTTAACATATGAGATAATACTAAAACTGAGGGAAACTGACCTGTGATGTGAATTATTTTGTTACAAAAATAGTATAATACAAGTGTTTGTGTGTTTACAAAATGCATACACAGGTTAATTTTGTCCAAAAGATGCTATTATACAACCAAAGTTTTATAAATAATGTGCATCATAAATACCTATAACATACCTACCTATATTTTATCTATTCATGCCTACATGGGTTTCCAATAAGAAAAGAATGTTGCAAGTTCAGTATCACGGAAGGGTATGAAAAAACAAACCAATTTACAATACATTAGACCGAAAAAAGACAACAGCGGGGGGATCGAGGGGGTGGAGAGAAAGCGAGAACCAGAGGGAGAGACAGCACAACTATCCAAAGAAAAGGATTAGGGCATCAAAAAGATGACTGAAGCTGTGTAGATGGTATTAGTTGGAGAATTCACATCACTTAAACACACTAGCATGTCCTCCTAAATTAAACTTAGCTGAGCCAACTAGTTGGGCAGCTCTAGCATTTGATATCACAGCAGGAGCAGGTGATAATGAGGGCTCTGTAGTGCCAGCGAGGTGGCAGAGTGTATAATACTGCAAAAGACTAACAGGAATCATATATTCAGTTTTCTCAAAAAATTCTGAAGTTCACTACATTTCTGTTTGCCCTCCCCTCCTGCCCCCATGATGAAGGAGGCAACAAAACCCAAAAAACCTGAAATTGTTTCTACTGGGAGCAAAATTACAACAACATAGAACACTTTACAAAAACCTCCTGGCTTGTATTCAGTAAGCAATTTCCTGCCTGAAAGATGTCTGTGACATAAGTGCAGGGTATCATTTCTGAGTCAACCTCCTACTTACTTATTTTACCAGTTTATAATAAATTCTTTTGGTTTATCAAAGCTTTAGGTTATGTTATTGCTCATGCATTAACATTGCAGAGGAAAGGTTATCATATTTACTTGGAATGCATAATTATCCCTCACTCAATATAAAATGACTTTGTAATAAGAATCGTTATGTACAGAAAACTTATATGGATGTTTCCTTCTAACTTCTACACTCTTCACAGAAAACATTTTTGTCTCTATTTGTCTTGCAGAAGAGTCTTTCAGGTAAATCAAAAGAATACTTTTAATGCAAGTAGCTACTGACTTGAAGCAGGAAAAATATATGTTTGTGCTTAACATTTGTGTCTATCCCTGCTTAATTAAGCATTTCCAAGGCATTTCTCAACCCTTGCTTGACTTTTATAATTTCTTATTAAAACCTAATTAAATGTTCCATGCATGTTAACTATATAAAATTTAGATAGAACTGCAAGAAAAAAAAACTTGTAAGAGCTACATATAACCAAGTATTGTTACTCAGAATAATCTGATCCATTGCCAAGGACAGTCTGGCAGATACAGATGTTTCTGATGGCATAAGCAGGCTTGCTGTAGCCCTACTGTCTTTCATTTCTTTCTAATGGCACAGCATTAATATTATGTTTTACTAGCTCAGAATAGCAATAATTATACATAATACAGAAACATACAAGTGACTAACTGGATAAATAGCTTTATTCTAGATTTCTGTCCACTACAGGGCAAATAGGGATATTTGCACAGTACAATGAGCCAACTATTGGCACAAAATAAAGAGTGCAAAGAAAAATCTCTATCTAGTTTCCTTGAAGACCAAAGAACTACATGGAAGAGAGCTGAGAATTATGATCAGCAGGGAACTAGTCTTAAATAGACCAGAATAAATTCTTTTTGCAATAATGTATTTAAGATCTACAGATTTTAGCAAGGAACGTAGAAGGTTGCAGGTACAGATGATGACTTAGTAGTATGGCAATAATCTATCAATTACAAGAGAATTGCCACATCAACGTCAGTTATGAACAACGAACAATTTTACTTCTGTAGCTTAAAGTATTCTGAAAGCAATTTAATTTTACATGCATTCATTTTTGAATTTTACAAATAATTCAGATAATTTTGAGCCCAATCGTCTGTCTACTCCATGCAAACTGTCTTACCAATTTCATGTAGTTAGTTAGCAGTAGCTAATTCATGAAAACATGTAATCTTCACTCAAATAAATTCCCAATGTCTCCATAGCCAAAGCACCTCTTTTCTCAGTCCAGTCCACTTGCTTCTGAAAACAGTGGTGAGTATTCAGAACATTCAGTTTTAGGTAGCTCATCACAGAAGCTGTCAAGAGCCCATCTTTGCCAACCAGTCCATGGAGATGTTTCCAAAGCCCCATTGCCTGAAGACTGGTTAAGTTCTAACCCATGAACTGTCCTCTCTACATTGCCTTTCAGTCTGAGAAACAGACTGACATGAGAGGACATTTAAAATAACATAAAAACTTGATCCATTTAATACAGAAGCATCAGGCTTCACTTGTACATGGAGCGGTTGTTTCCAAATCACTGAACAAAATTCATATGCGCTAGTCTAGTGTCACTGACAAAGAATCCAATCAGTGAAGATACTAAGAGATTCTCCCAATATCCGGAATAAGGCTAGGTATTTCTAATTGTGTCATTCTTTTGGTTTGGGATTGGTTTTTTCAATTAAAAATATATTAGATTTGGTACTAAATTAATACTCCTAGCCAGCATACAGTTTTATATCCTTTTGGAACTTTGACACAATTCACTTGGGAAAGTATCTTAAGTGTTATGGTGTAATTTTACTTGTACAATTTTAGATGGCATTTTTAACCAGTAACCCAGACCAATGGGCACTTAGATGACATTTGGGTGTAGCTGCAATACAAGTATGACAACTTTCAAAAGAAAGGCTAGTACTATTTAACATGAGACCAAGAACAAAGGAGTATCTCATCTTTCTTCAGAGTAGTACATCATCATGCATATAAATCGAAGCATTTATTTTCATGCATTTTATATAATAATTGTACGGCAGTAATTAATGAGTTATTTCCTTGTCTGTGTCTCCATTAGTTCAATAGCATTATTATTGAAGTTCATTCATCACTCTCCCTAATTTTTCAGATTAAACAGATAATAAAAATGAGTAATGGCAACAACTTGGTATAAGAATATTGCTCATGATGAGTCAACAAAATCTACGCAGATCTGTGCAACATCTCTTTTTTAAAAATCCAGGTATTTGTAAACACAGTGATACAAAAAATACCTCAAAAAGCCTGGACTGGTCATATAATGAAAGAGGCTTATGTTTGGTCAAACTAAAAACAAAGGAAGTTTTCAGCAACCTTTGAAGATATTTAATTTAAAATCCCTGACCATGAGTATTTGTGAAATCTGTAGAACACAGTAAATAACGTGTTCAGTGAAAAATGAAATTTTAGATTAGCCAACACCGTTCACGCATTTTTTCAAACGTGGTAAATAGTTTTGCACTAGCAGGTTCTACGCTTTTGGTTTGTTTATGGCTTAAACTTTAAATAAAAGTAAAAAAAAAAAAGTTATACAAGTCAATTAGTAAGGAGGAAACTTCCGCATAACACAGTGAGTGTAATGAGATCAAATAAAATGTTTTCTTCAACCCACATACTCAAAATATGACTCACTTTCCTAAAGAAAAGAGTGGGTATGAAGCTAGTCTGAACAACTCTGAGAACTACTCTTATGACTGAAGTGAAAAGCTTCATTTTTTTTCTTCTGCTTTTAATTGCAAAAGATAAAAAATAATAAAGCAATTTATAGTCCCAGCAGTAAGATTATTAAGGTTATTGGAGGCAGGTTGGGGGGGTAGAGGGGGTGGTGGTGTTTGTTTTGGGGGTGTTTGGAAGGGTTTAAGTTTGGGGCTTTTTTTTTTAACTTCTGGTCTTCTGTCACTTAATCTTCTATAATATCTGAAGATCAAAGGAATATAAAAAAGCCAGAAGGGACAGTATATGCAGTAAAATGTCCATTATATCTGCTAATAAAATCTTTCTTTTAAAAAGCTGTTTAAAATTAAAAGTAAATTAATATATTGCAATTAACCTGAAACAAAGACAGATGTCCAACAGCATGACAAGTTTGAATCCCTACCAGTCTCTTTCACAACCTCTCCTCCAAAAATTTGTTCACAACAACAATTAACCAGAAAATTAAGTCCCACTGAGAGACGAAGTCCCCAAATGAATCAAGGGCAGACAATACAGCTTCTTCTTAAAGTGGTATTAAACTGTTTATTTAAAGACTGCATTTTAAATATTTTAGCATGTCTAGCAGTATTAATTGTGTATATAATAAGCTGTCATATTTAAAAATACTGAAACAGGTTTGATATTAGTGTCTACTTATTTTTCATACACTCACTAAAAGACCACTGAGAGAATAACAAATAAAAAGTATTTACTTGGTATATGCTGTCAAGGTTCACAAGGGACATATGGCCTTTTATGACTGTTATCTGATTACAGTCAACACAGAACTGCTATACAAGATAATGCAATCTGGATATGAACCACTGCCAACGTGTTCACTCAATACAATCTGGTCTCTTTGCCATAAGAGTGAACTGTAAAAGCCAGTCTGCTGTCAACTATCTTCAATGTACTTCCTCCTGAATTTCATATGAGCATAAGACACATAAAGAGAGAGCATTTATGGCTCCGCAGTCATATAAAGTTAAACAACTGGTGTTAGGAATTTTTATTTATAACTAATATTTTGTAGGCCTCCAATTTTTGTGTGTATTCTACATAGCCATAGTAGTTAAGAGTGAAAAGAACAGTTTATATAAAAAGCTGAGGATTCTTTTTAAAAGTAATTTATTTTGAAATAAAAGTATCACTCCAATACAAAAAGCAAGGCTTACACTAAACAGTGAAGCCAGTGAAGCCTGTTCTCTCTGACTCAGCTGAGAATAAATATGCAGATGAAGAACATTGCTAGCTGACTTCAGCCAGGTCACTGCTATAGAGATCCCTTGCTTGCTTTCCCTTATCAAGTGGCCTTATCGTTGCCAACATAGGCATCCTCTTCAAATCCATAGAAAGCGAGCAGTCTATCTTTCTGGTATAGCATTACAACAAGCTTATTGTGTCCTTCCACCCACCACCTCTTTAGCAATTTGATTTCTGAAAGAAACATCCAAACTTCATAAAAATCACGAGATCATAGGACAATTCAGGCTGGAGGGGACCTCAGAAGTTCTCTGGGGCAATGTCCTGCTCAAAGCAGGGGCAGCTATGAACTCAGGTTACTCAGGGCTCTATCTGGTTGGGTCTTGAAAACCCCTAAGGATGGAGATGCCTCAGTCTCTCTAAGCATCCTGGTGCAATCTTTGACTGTCCTGGTGAAAAAGTTCTGCCTTATGTGCCATCTGAACCCCTCTTGTTTCAATTCCTATCTATTGTCTCTCCTCCTCCCACCATGAAGAGCCTGGCTCCCTTTTCTCAATCCCCTCCTCATAGGTGCCAGGGGGCTACTGCTTTGTTCCCCCCCAAATTGTCTGTTCTCCAAGCTGAATAAGCCCAGTTTCCTCAGCTTCTCCTCATGGGCAAGTGCTGCAGCCCCCTGACCAGTCTCACTATGATGACTTTTATGAAAAAGTAGGCCCATTTGTTTCTGTGGATTAATATTTAGGTTCTATTTTGCAAATTATGGGTAAATTGTGATTACTATGGCCATGAGATGATTTCCATTTTGTCTATGTTCCTTGAATTTCATGTTGTACTAAATTTTCAGAGTGCAGTTACAGAATTGATTTCATTCAGGAAGGTGGAAGAAACAGAACAGCCTACAAAGAAAAAAGGTCTCAGAATACAAAAATAGTAAAAGAGAAAAGCAAATCTCACCTCAAGAGTCTAGTTATCTACTGTATTTTACCTGCAAAGGCCAATTACCTGAATGAAATGGGTATATATTTTGTGTAGCAGAATACCTAATAAGAGAAGAATGTATGTTTTTTCAAACCGACTTCAAGCGTCCTTGATACAGACAGTAAATGCAAGATGCAACACCACAAAAAAAATAGAGGCTAATCATTTAGGAAAAAAAGGCAACTTACACCTCCTTTCTGCCAAACTCCTTCTCATGGCCAGTGCATTGAAGAGTAAAGATGACAATGTAACTGCTGAAATAAGGATCCTGAGAACTGAACATATCTGATGTACTTGTCGATGTCTGGTATTTCCACATGCTGTAGCTACATCAAAGCCATCAAGCCTCTCTGGATTAGCAGATATCTGAAGATGTAGGCAATTATTTTGTTGAAGTCCCTTGAAGCCTGCTATAACAAAATTCCAGAAGAATGAAAGCCCAGCAAAACCTAGATGTTATATCAGCCCTGTTGTTCTCAATATGTCTCCTTAGGAAACCCAGCAAATTCTTACAATATTTCTCTCAACTTCTCCTTGCTGCCTCACTGTATCTTAGTAGGATCAGTACCATTCACATCCCAGTGACATTACTCTATGCATGTAACATGATTAAGAAAATACTTGGTTCTTTACATCACGTGTTGTTTTTTCATCATAAACAATTGGATATTTTGTCTCTTGATATTAAATCTATAATGGCCAAAACCAAATACAGATCTATTCAGTGACAAGCATATCTAGCTTTTTAGTAAAAAACAGGACACATTCAATTTCTTCTTCACAAAACAGAACCCCAAGACTAAACACTCAAAAAATTATTTTTTAATTTTGAGAAAGAACTAACAACCTTAAACAAGTCTACACAATGCATCCTCTGTCAACAGTCTTCAACCTTTTTGTAAGAACACATTTCTCCCACTCTTTTCCCCACTCCACTAGTTGCCAATACTTTCTCTTCATTTCTTATCCCTAACACTGCAATATCTCAGTAATGCATCTACCTTACCAGCTGGGAGCTGGTATGACAGCCATAGAGATAGAGCTGTGTAACCATATTGATGTATATCTCTTGCAGGATTGTTAGCTTAGGTTCAATATCCACACTGATCCAGTTGTTGCATCTACTATAAACATACTACATACCTATATCATAAAAGATTATGGAACAGAAAATAGTGACAGCTGAGAACAGAAAATCCTCCTTGTGCTTGGTGTTGCACAAGGAGACTGTGTTCAGTGCTGCATAGTCATTGAGATAAAAACACTTAGATTTTTTTATAGTCTAAACACACAGGAAAAAGGACAGTGGAAGAAACCCTAGGTCAAGAGAACAAATTGGTTTGAACCTGTCCAGTGTTAGAATTCTTTATATTCTCCTTCCCCCTCTTGCTTCATAAAGGTAGTATCACATGCATTTTTTAGGCTGCCCTAGCAAGCAAAGGAAGCAACAGCACTTACTGGCTATTGAGAGAGTTTATTCTAGTCCAGAAAAATAACTTTTTTCAGCTGTGAGTGGAAAGTAGCAGATTTAAAAGAAAAGGAGGTTTCTCAACTATTCTTTCCATAAAAGAATTGCTGACCAATAAGCAACAGGAGCTCTAAAGATTAAATAATTACCTATATAGGCTGTTCTTTTAAAATGTTTTTAATATTTAGAAACCACTTCAAGCAAACAACATGCCTTTGCTGCCTTACACTAATTCAAGTAGTTCCATTCTGAGGAATACATTTTAACATGACATTTTCCCAACTAATTTAGCCTATTGATTTTATTTTTAAAGCAAACTGGAATCCTGTAGGGCCCATTTTGTTGCAGTAAACTAAGTGGTGCAAATTCCAAGTCCACTTGTTATGTTACTAACACTTCACAGTATTAGAGATTATTTTTCTAAGTCTGCATAAATAAGGCTTCATGCTTTTACAAATGTTTTTTTTTTAAAGTCATCATCCTTCACCTAAGAACATGACAACATGCGAACACACGCAAAGAAGGAAATATTTGTGTGAAGGAGATAAATGTAATTGAATTAATGGACAGACCATGGAAGGAATGAAAGTGTGAAGAGAGATATTAGAGTGGAAGTTGTACTATTTGACTCAGAATAGTTGTTTATTCCTTCACTTGGATCCTCACAATACTTTTTTCAGCCCTTCCTCTGAGAGTCCTTTATGTTACTGTAGTACTGTAGTACTACTTACTGAAGTAAAGATGGCCACAGATTTTGAATTCCCAGGTTGACATACCCCTGAAAGCAAAAATGGACAGGTCAAGTTTACTACTTCTTGAATACCAAATAATGAAGAGAAAAAAACTGTGCAAGAAGAAAAAATATAACAGTGGTATCACTCTTGTCCGTTTCAACCTCATCACTGTCCAGCTTCATCCCTTTGAGTTATGCTTGCTGTCATCGATTTTCAAATAATTCAATTTATATCAATAAATGTTTAAAAATGCTTATTTCTACCTGAAATTGTAAGAATTTAAGTGATGAGATTCACTGCAAGCATAATGACAAAGAGGTCTAACTACAGCAGGGTTTTGTTACATGCTTCACCTGCTTACACTTATTTGGCAAGCACTAATTTTAAGAAGATATGAGCCTGTTCAAACCTAAGGCAGCCCTTAACGTATCACTCACACCATAGTAAGAGAATTATTCCTCATCATTTTATCCCCAAACAGATGATATGGAGGCAATGATTTATTCACCTGAGTTACGTATGTGCTGCAAATCAGCATGAGACTGCTACTGCCAATTAGTAATTCTACCTTTAAATAAAATTTTAAGTTTGCTGATGAATCTCCTGTGTGAATTTGGGAATGTACTCAGATCACAAAAGTCCCATTTTAAAATGCTTGAAGTCACTTAACATCATAGAACAAGTATAATAATATAAAATACTAGGTACTTCCTACAATGCTGTACTTCCTGTAACATTCAGAATTTAAACTCATAGCTGAGGAAACATCACTGATTTTAGAGAACTACTGAAGTGTGTAGAATCCATGCTTAACTACATAGCAAAAATTACATCTCAAAAGCAAGTTACAGTCTTAATTCACTCCAAAATATTCCATTGCAGAAAAAAATTGTTAGAATAGTAACTCAACAAAATAAATTACTTTCTGCAGCTTTTAAAATATTTTGTTGAAAATAAAAAAGTAATGGACAAAGTTCATTGAAATAAATTACTTCATATTTCAACTGCAGATTCAGGTATATTGTTCACAGCATAAAATATACATGAATATAGCTGGCTAATCACATTGCTTGGTGTCATTCTATGCAGCTATGTCCTTACATGATGGACAGTCAGCACATGGGACAAATTACTACAGTATCACTGAGTTTAGTTCTACTGATTCAAGATTTACCATCTCTTTGACATGTCTCTAAAAAGGTGTTTATTAGCAATGCTTTACATAGCCTGTATTATCTTCACCAGTTTATTGAGATACAGTGCAAAGATTTTTATCAATTAAGAACTGTTGATGACTCAAAAACATCTATTGATGCTTTCATTTCACTTTCGAATACTCACAAGTATTTTTTATAGACAAGTAATATTTAGAACAGTCTTGGAAATTCCATAACTGAAGCATTAGCAAAAGCATTTAGAAAAATTTTGATTGTTTGTGGATGTATACTTAGCTTTGCAAGTAAAAGCAAAATTCATTGTTCACTTTCAATGATCACTGAAGAAAAAAACCTGCATTAAAATTAATTACCAATTCTTACAAAAAGTAAAATATTTTTGAGGTCAAAACCATAACATTCTTATGACTAACAGTGTAATTTCAAAGAATACAATGGGGAAGCAGACTGTTATTATTTTGAACTTCCTATAAAATTTGCCTGACATAATAAGATCTGGTTAAGAAAAAAAGTTTATCATTCCTACATTACTGCACTTTGTTTCAATGGATTTTTTTATTTGATTCTGGATTCAGTTCAAACGAAACACTTATTTTCCAGAATCGTCAAATACTCTATATTGCATTTCTATCTTTCACAACAATTTGGATCTTACAGGTGAAGCTGAAGGCTTTTAGCAGACTAGCAGGAAGGTCCAAGAAAACTGCGTCTCTTGGTTTCCCCTGTCATGGACTGCTGGATAACAGTAATTCCTACAACACTATTCATTTGAATTTGGCACAGATCTTTGCTACCTTGAATAGAAAAATTCTATACACTGGTGGGGTTTTGGGGGTTTTTTTTGTTTGGTTTTTTTTTTTTTTAATAGAAAGCTTCATTTTACTGGATTATCTAGCTATCACCAGCCCTGCTTCTGATGACAACAACATTAACAAGTTGTTAAAGTTTGTATTTTTTTATTAAATGTCATGGTACTCATATGGCAAGGCTTCATTAGTTTCAAAGAAGGTGTGTGGCACAAAATCTACATCCATAGTCAGAGCATGATAGCAGCTACCAATTTTGGGACCTACAGGCTTTGCAATTTCAATACTTCCCATTTAGGCTTCTCTCTAGTGTTCTGAGGAGCCCAGAAGTTTAACAACTGACACTATTTCCCTGGCAATGCCAGTTATAACTTATTTTAATTAAACAGGTTTTTAACTAAGTAGTCATGTAGTATGATACTTCAGCACAATAAAAAGCCAGATTCTGTCCCTGTTCTCATGTGTATGTTTGCATATCCACTGTAATATCCTGCCCAACTTTTCCAAAGATAATGTCTTATTTATAAAGAAAACTATTCAAGAGTTGCAATTTATTTTCACATCAATATTTTCCATAAGTAGTCTAAAAGCCCAAGTGAACATCATCAAACCATAATTAGTTCGTTACTTTATTTGCTTCTTTCTGGCTTCAAGTAATTTAGCATATTTAGGGCTAATAAAGTTTATCTCAACATTCTCATTCATGACTGTTTTCATCTGCCAGAAGCAACTTACATTCACTGTCCATGCATTAAAGTCGAATTTTCTTCCTAACCACTTAGTCCTGCAATAACAGACCACTCGGCATTTACTAAAAGTTCTATTAGAACAGTCTGAATTCTTGACCCTTTAGTCTTCTTTTGAGACACTAATGTTGCCTACTTTTATTTCACTACTGTCAAAATTACTAAGAAAGGCAATCAAACTTAATTGACAAAAACTTCAAGAAAAAACAAACAAAATCCCACAAAACCCTCAAACCCCTCATCTCTGAACTTCAGGGACTAACCAACAGAGGTCACTGTCAGAGTGATATTTTTGGTGCATTCTTAATCTGAAGCCTAAGCATTTATCACTCGAATTTTACTGGAGGATGAGCAGCATCCCTAGGTCAAACCCTGCATCTCTGGAATCGATTGTGCTATTGCCAATCTTTTCTTCTACCTTAGGTTATGCTCACCATGAAGAGATTCTTTTTTTTGCTTTTAAAGGCTACAGTCTTAACTAATTAAGCTACACTAATACATGTAATCTTCAAAAATAGAAGTTTAAAAAATCAGCAGGTGATTTATTATAATTAACTGCAATGCTCCATGGCTTCACTTGCAGTTCAGATTTTTTGATCACGCATCATTTCCACAGTGAAATATTTAACACTGATGAATTCTGGGCATCATGTTTTAAGTCTGGCTGACAATAAGTTAAAACCTATAATATTCGGAGTCATAATTTGAAAAATTATTTCCATATTTTTAATGTTGTACCAAAAAGATTGTTTCTGTTATTAATGCCACTGCTTATCAATAAAAACAAACAAACAAGAAGGCTAGACAGCTTCGCAGTTTGAAGCAGAGAAATGGGATTTCGTGTTCAGCCCCTGGGTGTAAGGGGACTGACAACTACTGGATTTGCTGTGATGCAGCTGAGAAGTCACACTCCTCTGAACTGCTAAAATAACAAGGATGATTTGGGAGAGTTTGTGGATGCAGCTTCTGGTTTAATGAACATTCAGACATCCTTCTTGGCTGATTTTATTGTCTCCTTATCCTTTACAGTGGTTTTAGCACAGTCAAAATGTAGTCAGAGACTGGGACTCCATCTGCAAAGGAAGTCTGATTTGCAACTGCTTCTGAGATTACAAGTACCTGTCTGTGTGGAGCCAGGAAGACACACATCTGACCTTTTTTTAAAAAGGCTATCTGTAAATCTATCAAGAGCATAAAAGCAATTTAAGACTTAATGGGCCCAACTCACTGTGGTAAAATTATCCAGCTTAACCTTGGTGCAACACATTGCACTCAAATGGAAGTGTATCAGCCTAATAACAGTGACACAGTGAAGAGTTAGGCTCTTCGCTTGCAAGGTGAAAAGGGCATTCATCATCTCATTGTTCTGAAAGTTACCTCCTATTTCTCTGCTTCACTTCTGTATCAGTAACACAATGGATAGCCAAAGCTACACACACACACACCCCCCACCCTGCTGTTTCAGACACTCACAGTAGTTTTAGGGAGTAACATAAAAGGCTATTGCTGCAAAAAAGAATGGGAATAATCTGCTCTGCCTAGCAATGGTGGATAGGACAAAAACTAATGGGCTGAAATTGTGGTACAGAAAGTTCAGGTTAAATATCATGAAAAACAGTGACTATGGTGAAGCATGGAATAGATTGCCCAGGAAAGCTGTTGCATCTCTGTCACTATAGATCTTTAACATTAGGACAGAAAACTATTTATCAGGAATAACACAGGTATAATGGGTCCTGCCTTGGGCAGTAGAATGGACTGGAGACATCCTGAAGTTCATTTCAGATCTGTTTTTGCACAAAATTGCTGATGAAAAAAAGTTGCTGTTATTAAATGCAGACAGATGTCCTTTCCAAATAGCCTTCCAAAATCCTACAGCATTTTGTGAGGGCTTCTTGCTACCACAGAAACAGAAAATTGTCAAATTGATTCAGTTGATCTCACCTTGTTTCTAGCCAAACCACTCCTAAGCCTGAAAGTCAAATCCTTGAAGGGATCTCCAGCCTCATAACCAGCGTGCGATAGCTGACTGTTGTATGGCTGACCCTGCAGGTTGGTGCAAGCCTAATTAACGTTATATTCCTTCTTTTGGGTGGATTTTATTATTTTTTTTTTCAAGAGAGATTCCTCCAATGGATTTCCCTAAATTTGGTAATAAGTAAGCCCCTACTGCACCTACACAATACTGTTTGAAGAGAGGGACAGAAGGCATAACTATTTCTACAGTACTTGCAGTTTCTTTGTTGTTTTTCTTTCATTTGGGTTTTTTTTCTGTGATACCCTGCAAAAGGCGCCAGGCTGCTGTGGTAAGTCGTTATCTTATAGATCAGTTGTATCTCAACACCAATGTGTGAAAATCTCTTTCAGGTCAGGACTTGAAAAACTGAAGTTTGGAAAACTACTCATATTACTTCTCACGCTTAACCATTTGCAATGGTATTTTCAAGCTTTCCTTCAAAACTAGAGGTCTGGAAGATGTACTTGCATGAAAAGGAGAAAGTGAATATGTTCATACCATGATAATTTTGAAAACCATGATTTTACATATACTCCAATTATTGCACAATTCACAATAAATTCATAAGATAAAGAGACACCGAAGACCATTCATTGCAATCTTGTGAATGTCTTCATGCTCCAGTTATGAAATAGGCTGATTGCATTTGACAGCCAGCATTTTCACATGGCCATTTAGTCCTGTTAGTCTCTGTTAGCCCTCCCTGCAAACACAGCCATGTTGAGAGGGTAACTGCACAGAAGATTCCTTTTTCTCCTGTCATCACCCTTGATATTAAACATTAGACAGAGGTGAGAAGAAAAGTGCAGATTATAGTTATTTTCTCTTGTGACCACTCCATGAATAGGGGTTTGACGTGCACCGTAATGTGTGTACTACTAGAAGGGGTTGACAAGACAGTTAATAAAAGACCTACCTTAGTAGCCATGGAGAGTAAAAGGCACAGGTATTAGGAATAATGTTAAAGTTTCCAGAAATGAAAACAGAAATACTGTTTATTGTTTAGAGTATGTCTACGCCACAATTAACATTTAAAACAAAAAAAAATGAGAACATGAGAATGGGTATAGAAAACAAACCAAATCACTCAGGGCAGATAAGAATCCTTGATTAATACCAAATGTGTCTTAATAGCTTAGTTCTGCTTTTGTGCCTAGTAACAAAGTAGTTATTAGGTGAACGATTATTTGCTCAGGTGAAAAATATAAAACACATAAACTACCTGTGCACCAGGGCAACCAACATGAGCAAGCTGATCTGTACGTTGCTCAAAGCATCCCTGATAATACACAGCTCAGAGCTGGAAAACCTGCACCATTTCTAGGCTCCTCTTGCTGAACTCAGAGCTTTTACAGCGAGCAGTACAAAGAGCCCTTCCTGGTTCCTTTAAGCCAGGGCTGTACAGCAGACCTGTGCTTTCCTGCATGGAAAGAACAGTGCAATCTCCTTATCTGCTGGTATCTGCTACTAGTAGTGCACGTCTTGTCATCATTATAATCCTAGAGACCACAGTGCTAGCTGCCTATCTGCAGATATCCCAGACCTCAACACTAACTTTGTTTTATAAAGCATAACACAATCTGGAGACAAAAACTCAGTGAGGTCTATAGTGTCCAAGGCAGGCATGGCCCCAGCAGACCTTTTTTGATGTGACATACTTTCCAGCTTGACACAATCGCACCTCCTTTCTGAAGCTCTCCTTGCCTTGGCCATAAACATAAGGACTACCCACCCTTACTTCCACAAGTTAAGCATGGTTCCAAAAGGACTATGCCCTCAGTAGCAAAATATAGAAATAAATATGGAATAAATAGGAATAAATTAGTAAATAAATGTATGAAATAAATATTCATTTCAGCTACCGTGACCTGTCACCCCTTTCAATGATAAACCCTGCAAATTTTCCTCAGCCTCTCAGTGATTACAGGCACTCCCTAGGCACATCAACCTGGTGGTTGGCTTGAGAGCTTTCTGTTGTTAGTTCAATTTTGTTTCTACGGGACTTATGCCCATATGAAAACTGAAAGGATATATAGCAGCTGGGTTAGGGCTTTTTTGTTTGGTTTGTGGTTTGGGTTTTTTTTGGTTTGTTGGAGGGGTTCTTCTGTTGTTTGGTTTTGTGGGTTTTTTTTAAAGTCAAATACACACTGATATTATTGAAAAAAATGTCTACTTCTATAAGCTAACACAAATGCTGATTGAACAGCCAACAACCTGCTGGTATACCTTTGCAGCAGCTGTAGTTCCAGAGGAAGAAACCATGCACATTTAGTTTTAGTATAGCTTGTTCAAGGAGATCTAAGTAGATATATAAGCACAGGTCAGAAACTGCCCTGATATATTCTTGAATCTGAGCCCATTAAAAAAAAATAAATAAAAAAAATCATGTAAAATCTATCAAAAGACTAAATTTAAAATTTTTTTCTACAATGGTTGGACAAAATACAGAAATTATTAATAGGGTCATGGGAAAGAAACTGTTGGAGCTCTGATTCTCTGGTACAATTGAACACCAATTTATTATACTGTAGAGTAAGTATTCCACACTTAAACAAAATATGGCCATAGAAAAATTCCACATTACAATATTATTAAATGTACAGCTACCAAATATTGTTAATGTTGTAGCTGTATATATTTTCAGTTTTCTTCTCCTAAACACATTTCACAAATTGAATTTTTTATAAAGAGCTATAATAAAATTAATGATATTATGAAGCCAGATAAAATTACATTATATTAAAGCAGAAATTTAAAACAGAAATAAGAAGTTACTCCAACAATTTTAAAAGGTAAGAGTCTTTAAAAAAAGCACACAGAAGTTTTTCCCAAACAGGTAAGGAATCCAGGCCCTTCAAGGGAATTAAGGGTTCAATCAGTATTATAATACTACATATGGATTGCAGATCATGAGGCGAAATGTACAATATTACCTGGAAATGAACTACTAATATTGGGGAATACACACCAAGTATTTTCCCCCCAAGACCCCATAATACTTCTTAAAATATAAATAATTCAAATAAATGAATAAACTAAATTAAAACTACTGTCTAATGTAACCTTTATCACAAAAGCCAGTTTGTCTGTGCAAGTTCAGTATTTCATTCTACAAGAAAAGTAAATCCTTAGTTCATGGAAAACATGTTGATTGCCCCAGTATAAAAACCATAGGAAATAATCAGGTTAGCAAAAATCCCCAGTCAGCAAGGAGTTTGTAAAAGTATCAGTGGAAACAGCACATGTGATTAACATCCCTGTAAAGATCCCAAGGGAATGCAAGTAAAAGAAGCAAATATGAGATGAAACATTCATAGTAATAGAAAAATCCCCCCAAAATGAAACGGGCATCTTTTCACTAGGAAGTGATCTTCATTCCTAAATAACTGTACCTGAAGATTTCACAGACAGATTTAGTTTAGCAAGGATTTCATCTGTTTACATTACTGTTTTCCACAAACATTTGGAAGAATGAATTGCACATGTATGTGAAAGTTACTATTACAAGAAAAAAGTGTGCTCAAATACATTATGGATAACTGTTTATCATTCATAGTCTCATTCCACACTTTTTGCTTGTTTTAAATATAGTTGCTTCTTGATGAAGGCATTAAGAGAAATAATTTGGAAACAAATACTTTTTCCTTTGCTTCAAAAACTAGTACCTGAGTTAAGGACACCTTATCCTGAGCATCTTTGTATGAAGTACACCTGCTCTGATTATAATTAGTACTTCCCAGTTAGAGGCTGTCTACTTATCTCTGAATGGACATTGATTATGCCTCCATTAGCAAGTAACTTGGTGCCATAGGAACTGATCAGCAGACAAAGGTGTTTCATGCTGAGGTTGCTGTATCCATACGTATATGCTATTTGAGGCTTTTACCTCTAACTAAATTTAGCTGAGTCCCCTCCACTGAACATCCCCAGTGCATATAGAGTTGAGGAAGACAAGTGTTCTGTGCAACCAAGAACCATGGGGCACCATGAGTGACAAACCATTCTTGATATTAAAATGGGGTTCAATATATAAAAAACATTTTGTGAATCCCTGCTTTGCAGGGTATGAGTTTATGCCAGTATATGCTTTGGGGGGAAATGGCTAAAACAATTCTTACATGACGTTGTAAAATGCTGTTTGGGCCAAGTACTTTGACTTATTGCTTATTGAACATGACTGTATACCAGAAGAACAAGGATACTCAACTTCACTAGCTCCTTTCCTTATAAAAGACGAACATTCTTAAGCCATATAATCTTTTTAACAATTGCATCTTTTTAGGGTTTCAATACTGCTATCAGGCCTTAATATTCTCCCTTTTCTTCAAAAATATTTTTAATGAAACAGGGAATTTAAGAGAAAACTTGCCTGACATGCAAAAGTACTATTTTCTGGTTAAGGAACTCATAATATGACAGAATAAGTGTCAGGAAAAATAGACTTAATATAAGTAAAAACTTCTATATGACATACATCTATCATACAGCAATCTGAGCCAAAATCTTCAAAACCTCCATTAAATTTTCTGTCCAAGTCTTGACAGTTATAAAGTACTAACATGGTAACATAAGGTTTAAGCAACTTTAAATATTTGTCACATAGTTTGTCCATAACTAGGGAGTGGAATCAGAAGAGAGAAAGCAGGGGCTGTTATTACAAAACAAAATTAACTATGTATTATTACTTTAGGCAATTGTAATGATTCACTTCCATAAAAGCAAATTCAAATTTAATTATATAATTATTGTGTTTTCATTAAAAAATATGTTGATACGGGAAGCCTGCTGTATTATGCTGTTTATAATCACTTCTGCTTCACAACAAATGAGCAGACACATTTGTTCATTGTAAAAGACACTTCATTTCAAGGTCTATGGGCCAATGGTCAAGTCCTGAGTACTGAGATAGAGCCTCTAAACTTGTTCTTCAGATTACATTATCTCTGCACCACAAATTCATTCCTTACAAATGCTAGTAACTTCACAATGCAATCCATAAGCTAAAACGCTGCTGTTAACGTATGTTCCTACCTGCAAAGGGAACAGGTGCATCTTTATCCAAAGCAACAAGGGGAGGATCCAAAATTACAGTGTCATTGTTTTCAGTTATGATTCCATGGTATGATGTCTCAATCCAGGGCTTGTGTTTGTTCACTAGAAAAGAAATAGTATGCCTAATTAATTTGATTTGTGTTTTACATCCATTTAGCTCATTTTATCTTTAAAGAGAAATTATTTAATGCACATCCAGTATTAATGTTATTACTGAAAAGCCACTAACAAGATCCCAAAGTACTTCATAAACATTGAAATATTAAACCAAAATTATATGTATATTGTACTGCAATTCAGTGATGAGAAAACCAACACTTACAGACAACCCTCTAATTAAGACACCAAAGTAAAAAGCCAGTTTTCAAAATCTTTTCAATGTGTACCCAACTGTCAGATATAATTAAGGTCAGACACTTCTGAACACTTCTTTCAGTTGCAAAACTGTGATGCAAGAGAAAGGACATGCAAAGAAACACAACTCCTGTCAAGACACAAAGGCAAGCAAAAGGGCAGGTGAGAACATTGGACTCTTGGTCAACTTCTCATTTTATATTTTTGGAAAAATATCTAAAATTACTTTTATGTTCTGTACATTGTAGACAAAAAATAAACTTCTACATTTTAATCACTGATAAAAGCCACCACCTCTTTTCCATTTAACCAGCTTTAGTGATGCTTAAATGGGATCTGAAGTTTTTCTGAAAAATCTGTCCTTCAAATACAGCTGTTGCACACTAGGATATCTGATCTTGAAGTACATCGGAAGATCACACAAAAATGCACTTAAAGTAGGGAATATACCATGTATCATCAGATTGTCTTACTCCTGAACCCTTTCAATATCCATCCCTCTCACCAACCATCTCCTATTTATTGAACAGTACAAAGATGCATTTTCCCCTTCCTTTTTATTTCATAACAGTCTTAGCTTTGCTATGCTTATAAATAGCATTTTATTCCCACAGCTACAATCACAATGTTATGTTTCTGGAACTCCTACATAAGTCATACAATGGTGCTAGCCTAAACAAATTACAATTTGAAGAATGTGCTACCCCAGGTATGAAGGAACACTGCACTAAGGAATATTTACCATGTTTTCACCAAGTCCAGATGCAAGGTAATTTTTGTACTTATTATTTAGTTGTGTGTATCAGATGCTACAGAAAACATCTGGTGAGATAACAGAAATCACCTCAAAGATGGAGGGTTGACACTTAAAGCAAAACCAAATTGAACCAGGTGGCATTATTTAAAATAACCTCAATACAAAAACAAACAAACTAACTAACTCCACACACACACACAACCCTAAACTGTTTCCTGCCTTGTCTTCTGTAAAACCTCCATACGAGGACGAGTTTCAAGTCTTCCCACATAGTTTCTTCTGTGTGAAGAAAGTAGCAAAAAACACCAAACAATAGAGAGGGCTCTGGCCACAGCAGAAGAGCTGGGCAATTAACAAATTATTTTGTTCACTGGCTATTTGGGCAAAGTACATAAATATATTTATGGCAAACTGAAATTCATTCTTGTTCCTTCTTGTTTCTTTCTTTAATCATTAGGAAATTGTGGACTTGGGAAGAGTGATCTAAGGTCCTTTTAAAGGGGAATTATTTTATATTCTAACAACTAATATGAGAACTTTGAGATCATTTATATGTTGCAATATAATTCTTTCAGAAGAAAGCATACTTATCTTCACAGTGGTTTTGCCCATTTTTGCAATAGCTAAGCAATGGGAAGATTAAACTGAGGATGTGTCAGGGAAAGGTGAAACGGAAAATAGGGAACTCAAATCTCTTCATCTTGTAATGACTATACAGCCAGGGGAGAGATTGGCAAGTTTATGTAATAGGATGAAGGCCAAAAGTCTTGTCAGTGTTGAAATATGAGAAGCGATGGATGCAATTTCAGAGCTTTGTATGGCATCTGGGATTCCAGTTTGCAGGGCAGTTGGAAGTATTCTGTATTTGTTATTTGAATATGTGAATTGCCTGAACATCCAGACACATAAATATGCTCCATTGGTGCTCCGATATGACTCAAAGGCTTTGACTATACAGAACACATGCTGTACAGAACAAAAGGCGATCTCTTGATTGAAGGCAGATACAATTTAACAATAATGAACTAGTAAATAGGAATTTGCATGAAGAAGGAACTCCTTATGTAACTAAAAGTTAAAGTACCAAATCCAGCTTTTCCTTCCTCCTGGCTCTGTTTATTGTCTGAGCTCTCACAAAAAGAAAAAAAAAAAAAGAAAAAAAAACTAAAAAAAGAAAAAAAAGAAAAAAAGAAAAAAAAGAAGAAAAAACCCACACACATACACACACAAAAAAAACCCCAACCCAACACACACACACCCTTTCCTCCTGTAGATTCTACCGAATGGTTTTGATGACACTTTTGCTTAAGAAACAGTCTCAGTATAAAGCGACTGCAATTCTACTAGCCTTATTTTTTTTTCAGTTAGTGTCCTATGAGCAATAACAACAGTCAAATGAGTGACAACAACATAATTCCTTAAATTATGCTGGGGTGGGAAGAGAAGAAAGTACGTTAAGAGCAAGTTCTACAATTTAGCCCTAGACCTTAGAGACTGGTATTAGGAAGAAGAAAGGAACAATAAAACAAAAGCAAAATACAATAAAAGGTCAAATTATTTGCAAGCTCTTATAAGGTCCATCTCCAAAGGAAAAATTATGACTATACAAGCTTTGTGTAACTTGTGGTGTGGAAATTTAAAAAATAATGGAAAACATCCACACTCTTTGGGAGTGCAAAACAATTCTTTTGCATCAAAAGGTCTATACATTTGAAATATTTTCACATAATGAAAATTATTCATCCTTTCACACTGTTTTGGATACTTGTTTTAAAATAAGGAATCTATAATACTGAGATTAGTGTAGACACATATTTAGCTAACGGTCGCAAGAGCATTCCAGATGCCTTTAGAAGACTTTGAACAGAATAAACAAGAAGATAAAAAAAGAAAGATGCCAATTAGCAGAACACAAGTGCACATTCCACCATAAAGGGAACTTGGCACAAAGAACCTCAATTCAGCAGTTTATCTTGACCAATTAGACTGAGACAAGTTTCACACGTTTTAGTTGGTATAACCAATTATGTCCTATGTTTATGCGCGTGTACAGAGTTAATATAACCAATTATATCTTATGTTTATGCGCGTGTACAGTGTTGATATAACCAATCATATTTTATGCCTGTGCGTGTGTACAGTGACTTTGCAGAATATGTGACTATAAGTATGTGTGTGTTTTAGCAATAAAGGGTTGTCTGTCATCTGCTTTCAACTTTACAGGCGTCCGTCTACTTCAATCTCCGCAATTAGTAGCTGGTGTTCTGGTTGGGGTGGGTGTTTATATTTTGTCTTCTAAAGGTTGCTAAAATGTTAACAGAGAAACTCTTACTAAACGCATACACCACTTATATAAGCTTTCATAAGATACTACATTCTAAAAAAAGCACATTCAAATATAACATGATTAATGAATACTTTACATTTCTTCCTCCAAGACAAAAGGGCCACTACAAAATGAGAGACTGGTTCAAATCAGTATTTATCCACAGGTCAACACAACCCTCATAAATATCTGCCATTTTCCTAACCCTATGCAGTATCTTTAAAACAAAAAGAATCTTAAAAATCAATTCAAAAGTCTTTTGTCCTGTCTCATTCTAGCTTTTGATTCAAATTTCAAGATATTTGAGAAGTACATATTTTTAAATACAAATTACATATTCTTGTAGTTGTGCCCTTTTTAAAAGCATGAATTTTTTTCCTCCCTTATCTACTCTCTCTACTTTTATAATACTAATGTATCGCAAAAAAAACATCACCTGCAACTCAGCCAATAATTCCTCTGCTTTAAGCAGGACCTGCACCTGAAAATATGAATTCCTGTAATGTAAGCAATATTTCCTTTTACTCTCCATTTTTCTAGCAGTGACCTTCAGATTTTTTTTATTACTGTAGAAAAATAAATTTACTATGTTTGACATAGACTAACAGGCACTCGCATCCAGGCTGTATTCATGTTTAGGGGAATAATTTGTGGTTTAGACAACACATACTGAATATTGGCGGAAAATTAAGGAAATCCCATGAGCTGAGTAGATTTTTTAAGAGCTTTACTTTTTTGACAGATATCCAAAGCCACATCTGAAGAGAAAAATCACTTTTTTCTTTTACTATAATTGGTTAGAACCTAAAGATCTTAATGTAAATATATACAGTTATGCTTTTCCTTTCAATCTACATTTAGTTTAAAATGCCCCCCAAACTGCGTTAAAGTTGCATTCTTTTCTCAGTTACATCAAACCCAGTCAAATTTTAGGTCAGGTTTCCAAAGACATAGTAATGACATGCTGCATTTATTTAAACACCAGAACAAAAAAGTTCTGCCATGCTTCTACTTTAGGCTATATGAAACTTTATTTTTAAATAGAAAAAAAAACAAAATTCACATTATTTAAGAAATTATGTAATTCCTATTATATAAGGTGTTTATTAGACTCTCTTGAACATTAACATGTACATTTTTGTAATTTTTATAAACTTTAAAATGAGGTGGGAACTTTTTATTTTATCTTTAAAATAGAAGAGGCATGAATGGTGAAAAAATATTTTAATGTTTCTCAGCAGTGCTTACAATTAACAGCATTCTATAAAAGAAAGTGAAAGGCAAACTACATTTTTTGGCTTGTGTTTGCTAAAGATGATGGAAGAAATATATATACAGATTTGTATGTGAAGTTTCAGGAACTGTGACAGCAGAGTACTATACAGCAAGCTAAACTCAAAAAAGTGAACAAGCTGGATACTCAGCAGATAAGAGCTATACAGAAAATTCTTTTCCCTCTTAAGGTATATTAAGTTGTAGCACACTTATATTAACTCTAAAACTGAAAAAAAAAAAAAAAAGAAAAAAGTATGATTTTGGTTTTTTTTACAAAATATCTTCTCTGAAAGCATTTATTGTTTACCTTTTCCTTACGTTTGTCTAGCTGGGTAGAAGCTGAATTCACTATAATGCTTTCATGAATTCAAACGCATATTTTAGTTAAGATGTACAGATAAAATGTACCTATGCTGTGCATTGTTTTTTTTAAAACTTGCCTCCTTCCTATAATTTATTCATCATTAGTATAAAATCATAATGTAAATAATTTGTAGCATCTAGGATAAGGCAATTAATCTTTTTCCTTTATTGCAGTTACAGGTCAATTCATTAAAATTTGTACGCACCATTTACACTGCATTTTCATAGTCTGTCCCACCAAAGCTTGTGATTACAAGCCTTCGGATGTAATTAAACCATCTTGCTAGAAAACTGTTGCTCTGTGTTCCATCTGCAAATGCATTTGGCACGTAGAACAATGAAGTAGAAAAAGGCAAAAAAAAACCAAATTCATTTTGTAGAGTCTGCAGGAAATCTCATGCCTCCAGGAATGTTGTCTTGAAAGTCAATTCAAGGACAAGTCCCAAAATTTAGCAAAATGCATACAGAGAAAGGTTAGAAGAAGTTTAGAATCCCAAACATATGCTGAACTCATACGTTCTACTTTGGTGCCTTTTCCCCACCCTCTGCACAGTACCCTGGGTTTTACCCCTTCCAGATGGCATGCTCAAAAACCCACCCTGCTACTTGCCACCTGATACACAATAAGAAAAACAACCAACCCCTCACGCCAAACTCCCCTACAAACTATGATTGCATGTGAGCACTTTACACTTGCACCAAATGGCCCATGGGAAGCTCTGCAGCAGAAACGAAAATCACAGACAAGACATTGATACATCAGCAGTAGGAAAAGAAAATAACAACCACCTCCCATCCCAAGCTCTTTGGCAAGCTACCAAAAACCCCTTTACTATGAGTATGGCTATAGGTGCACAAAACTCTTTGTCTGTAATGTCTACAACATTAAAAGACAACCGCCTGCTTTATCAGACCGCAAGACATGCACAGGGCTCTTTGAAGGCAATCATACTCTTAGTAAATTAAATCTTCCCAGTCTTAATGCCTGTCAACAGAGTCACAATTTGTCAGTGCAGAAGTATTATTATAACTGGACCACAATATAGACAAAATATATGAGGACATCATCTTATGAGGAAAGACAACATCTTTTCCATAACCCAAGATAGACACATGTCCAGGGTGGGAGGAGTGGGTGGAAAGCAGCATGTGTCCAGTACAATGGTATTTCCAAAATTCAGATGGTTTCTGACCTAAAATACTTAGAAAATGTCACTGATCCAAAAATAACACATTATAAAGGAACTATGAAAGAAAAAAAAGGTAATATTAGAAGCTTTAACTACTGACACTAGGGCAGAGTCAATATTGTCTAGTTGATTTAACTGCTGATTTCTAAACTTTAGGAAGTAAAACTTGAAGTAGCAAGTTACAAGGGTTAAGAATTACTTTATGAATACAAATATTTTCTTTCTTTCTTTTTTCAAAGACAGCATAATGGATCTATTTTCCATTTAAATGTACTGATAATATGTTCTCTCATCTCTATCTCTAGCTTAAAGATGTCGATTCCAGTAAAATTGGAGGAAAATTTAGACTTTCTTACTACTTAGTTCAGCTCTAAGTCCTTTCATCTGCTAACTTCAATGATCTTCAGCTCAGCCTGTTGGCATCCTGTCTTTCTAAGTGTCAAAGGCCTTCCCTTAAAAAACAGCCAAACTGAGGATGCTTAGGAAGCCTTTTAAACATAAGCATGAAATCCCATTAACTTCTGTAGAATATGAGACTGAACCTCTTTCCTTATGCAGTCTGCACTACAAGCAACAAGTCCTTATCTTGTACAGCAAAAAAAGAGAATGCTTCTAGTGTCCTATTAAGAGGATACTGCATAACATAAAAATCCTAATGATGCAAATGACATACTGACACCTGCAATGCACGATCATTATGGCTGAATGAATCCCAGATCTGGATGCCATCGGTTTGGCAATCCACTCCTCCTCTGGGGTGATACTTTGCTGGGTAAATGCCACATTAAAACTTGTGGGGTCAGCAAGAGCCAGAGTTCAAGCTCATTGTTTCAGGTATTTCAGTGAAAAAGGCTACGGAAAAATAGAATTTGTTATAATTGTTGAAATCCAGTGCCTTTTCTCTGGATAGTTTTAACAGCCCTGGGCTTTGGATCAAGAAGCAGAAACTTTAAAGGGGAAGAGGGAGAGATCAGATGATTTTGATTCACAAATATAGCTTATGCCATGTTCACTCTTACACGATCAAGCTAGAAGTTTTGAACACTCACTCACGTCCTTAACAGAAATTTGCTAGTCTCCAGGAACTCTAGTTACTGGTAACCGGAATATTTCAAAGATTGTCACATGTGACTGTATTGTACACACGTGACTTTATAACATAGAAGACCTTAATTCCACCAAGATATGACCAGACATGCAAACCTGGATTTCCTGCATTGCCTGCTCCAGAATGGGCCAGGGCTAGAAACCAAAGATAGGAATGAAATCTAAAATCTCATAGAGTAGCAGCTAAGAACAAAGAGTTCAGAAGATAGGCAGATTTGGGGGCTTAGCCCACTAAAAAAATGAGGA